>NC_046979.1:17561165-17756165 GCF_009769545.1 Cyclopterus lumpus
TGTACATCGGCAGCTTTTATGCAAGGTTACTACAGTACATTGACATCTTATTCAGATCAGAACTACTTATACACACTGTACAGTTGTACCGTGAATCGACAACAATCCCTGATTGGTCTCAAAGAAGAGCGCAGAAGAATTTCTTCTCCCTGAAAGGGTTCTCCGAGGTGGGCACGGGGGTGATGAGCGGGTCGTCACAGGAGTGCGTGTCGCAGTACGCCATCAGGTCGGCGGCCGCCTTTGATACCTAGAGATGAGGACGCTCAGATTTAGGGGACGGTTCATGAACATGGATTATTATATTCCATGATCTTATTCCATTTCCTCTGTTTCCCTGTGGTTTCATTATTCCCCTCGGCATTTGGATTCACACGTCTCGAGAAATTAAACTATATTCCTACATATTGGAAACCTTGAAGCTGGTTGTCTTTGTCTGCTGAAGTATATCTAGAATATATACACAATGTTTTGGTTTTTTTTTTCTTTACGTTCTGCTCTGTTCTCTTTTTTGTTGTTGTTGTTGTTGTTAAACCAGTTTATTCAGGGTGCCACATATTTAGCCAAGACAGATGTTATAAACCCCTCATGGAGATCAGTGTAATCAGTGTATTCCCCCAGTTTTAATGTTTTGGTCTGAGGTCCATATGCTTGTCATTATAAAGTGTGTGGTCGTAATAATATCTCACATAATTTGATAGTTTGGGCTTTTAATCCTTAGTCTGAATGTTTTCGTGTCTTAAATTTTGACAGCTCAGATTTGGCTAATGAGGATTAAACGAGTCAAAACCCTGACATTTATAGTTTCAAATGTTTCTCTATCAAAGATGCAAAGAAGTTGAGAATGTGTCTGGATGTAAAACATGCAAACGGGATAACGGGATGCTCGAGTGAAATATGGATTAATTTGAAGGAAACCAGATGTTTGGTATCACAGTGCAGCAGCGTACACCGGAGTCATCGAGCATGAGCACACAGATAGGCAGAGAAACAACGCAGAATCAATAACTCTGAGTTTGAGTGGAAAGTACACGCATCAGTACATAAGTAATTGGGTTTGCTTTGAATTATAGCAATTTTTAGAAAGAAGAAAACCTCTAGTTTTGCTTTATGAATGTACAACACATCTAAAGAGAATAAATGCTTCATGCTCTTTTTTCCCCCTTATGCTTTGCCAGAAGTGAAAGTAGCTGAAAACTGTCTCTAAAACCTGATATTATTAGCGTTTTAAACATACCGGTATATATTTAAATTGCTATGATTAGTTTTATATATTCACCAATGGATAGATGTTTTTGAACATCCAATGGAAAGCATTGACGTGACAAAATGTTTCATTGCTGTCATAACTAATTTGATTTGAGGCTTTCTGTCTCTTTTTAACCTGAGGGCAGGTGCAGCACTATCAATCGTGGGAGTCATATTCTAACTTATGATTTGTGTGGACAGGTACTTGACTTGCAGGGACATAGAAGCACTTATGAATTCAGTTTTGGGCACCAGAAATATCTGGACATGTATTGAGAGAGCAGGATTTATTTTTTTAATATTTCAGCTTTTTTTTAATGAATTCTAATTAAGATTGAGTGTGTTAATTCATCCACTGTGTTGTTCTTTTTAGTCATCACTTGCCTCCATGTTTCCCTTAGTCTAGCCCTGTTTAAGCGCATTCCACTTGTTATTTTTCATATCTGAATCTGAATCTGAGGCGTTTTTTACCTTTATCCTGCAAAAACTGGCCTCTATCTTCAGCTGCTCCACCAGCTTCCTGGCTTGGCCGACACTCATGGCGCTGTTCACCGGGGTGTCTGCTTTCATCCTGGCCAACAACAACAAAGCAGTGTGTAAGCTTCATGGACGGAAACACGTTCTGTAAACCTTTGCGTTTGTTTGTTTCAGTGTTTTATGAAATAGTTCCCTTGTAGCCCCGCTTCTCCAGGAAAGACTGATCCATATATCCCAGAAATACAATTCGTCACTTTGACTAAATGTATTTCTAAATAGATACAATCGTATAAATGGTGTTGCAATAATTTATGGTTGACACTATTATTTTCTATTCACACACTGATGGTTATTGATGGCAAAGTTAGCTTATCAATATGTGGTTCATCCAACTAACTCCAGTAAATGTGTGAACTAAGACAACATATAACGTACAGTATTATGTCATATGATAAAAGCTATATCGTATTGTGTATATATATATATATATATATATATATATATATATATATATATTTAAATATTATGGCAGCCTTGGCTGCAGAGCAAGCAAGATAACATGAAACAAGTCAGTCCCCAGTAATGCAGTATGAATATCAGTCAACATTGTATCGTAAAATCGTCACATCTGATCCATCATGTCATCTTATATTGCAACAAAAGCATATAGTACATTCTATCAAATGCTAAAAAAAACATGTTAACTGGGCCAAATGGTCAGATCTATTCAACAGATTATAAGACTAAGCACACAAATATAAAATGTAGACTGAAATAAGCACTGCAGACGTTGACATTCATGAAAATATGAACAGATGTGCAAATGATTGAAGAAAAAAAGAACGTGTCACAGATGAAAAAGGAGTAGGATGGATTGTCAACAGGGGGGAAAAAAACCGAGCAGCAAAGGAGCGAATCTATTTGAACCCTTCTGGACCTTTCTCCATTGTCTTTTTCCTCCTTCCATCTCCATCCACCCCCTTTTCTCCTTACCCGTTTGGTCGTCCTCCTCAGGTACAATCTTCCCCCCTCTTCTCTCTCTCTTTTCCTCTCTTTTCCTGCGTCTCTGTGACCCTCTTTAAGCGTACGTTTGGTGGTGTCAGTGTAGCCGGACCCCACCCCTCACAGACAGCAGCCTGGATGGTACCCTGCTCTATACAGTTCAGTGCACTGCAATCCATCCACAATGAGCCCTAGATGTGTGGTGGATGGATAGGATGCCCCCCCACCCCCCTCCCCTGGCAGTAAGTGGTACCTGCCAGGCGGAGGGAGGGGGAAACCATCGATGAGGGTTTTATTATGAGGGTGGATCGTACCATATCTGTGCCTGTGTGGAAATTGGGGCCAACTGATATCTCTCAAGTTTCAATCTCTCAGAGGGAATATGATGGTCTGTGTGGTGTGTGGTTGTGTTTTTAGTGCTAACAGATTCTCTACAGCTTGGGATGTGAACTCAAGTGGCCTGACTCATTATGTGTCTCTCTGCCTTGTGTAATGCCCTCCCTCTCCTCTGTTGCTATGGGGACTGCTGCAGTCTGGTTCAGGGGTTTACATCACTGTCAACATTGTGAAAGTCCTGCTGGCATTTGGCTGTGTTTGTGATGGCCCACAGATGAGCAGAAGGTCTGATTTCTTCAATGCTTTATTAAAACAGAGAATATTAAATGTCTCGGGCGTTGGTGTATTTTCGTCATTGACTCTTATGACGCTCTCAGATTAAAGACCCTAGATGATGTGTTTCTGACTCTGGGTGAGGGGAAAGGCTTCATAAGCACCGGTGTGGGTTTTATCTTAAGTGTTCAGTGGATACTGCTCAGAAGGACGGAGTGATTGCACTGGTTAGATACTCTGCTGAGATTATTGATTCCAACGTAATCAATAATGTTCACATTGGTTTAGTTTCTTGACTTGTTCTGCAATAACAAGCATTACAGAGGGAGACCAGGGCCCTGTACTGCATAGCAGGGTCAGGGGTCAGCAGGTAACCAGGTTTAACTCTGCGTTTTCAGTCCTTTGACGGAGGGTCACTTCTCATCTGGTAGATCGCTGTGATCACTGAAGCTGAACACCTAACTGATGATATTGATAAGAGATCTACTCGTGTGAAAGCTCCACCTACTGACCAATCAATGCTCTGTATGTGGATCTTTGGATAATACTACATAAATACTAAGAAGTCAAAGTCATAATTCAGACTAAAAGGAACACAATTTAATCAGACACATGGAAATGCAGACAGCTGGAGATAAATCGCTGAGTGTGTGAATGTGTGTAAATTAATAGATTTATAATATCACTGCTTCATAGAGCACGATACATCTGACTAACTACATGTGTGTATTATGTTAAATGAATCTGTGTACAACAGCATCTTAGCCTTATTCGTTCAGCTGTAACCCTTGCACTGTAAAACAAACGTGTGTATATATATATATACATATATATATATATATGTATATATATATATATATATATATATATATATATATATATATATATATAGGTAGGTATGTAAGGAGAAATGCATTTCAGAAGATCTGTACTACCCAGATTCCAGCCTTTCTGTAGAATGACCCAGCTACAACAGCATGAGTCAACAGTATGTGTGGAAGTTAATGTTGGCATTTTTATGCGCTGTTGCTGGAGCCCAATGTTTATAAAATTTTATTTTTAGGCTCTACACAGTTTAAATTTGGATGAAGTAAGTAATTTTTACCTCATCAGTTTTAGAATACTATGTATCTAATATTATTTGTCTGACAAAAGTCAGCTGTATAAATGATTGAGGACAAGTAATACACTTTAACAATATTGTATATGACCTCACCCAACAGTGACTGTATATGACTCTATATGACTTTTTTGTTGTGGGGAATTAAATGCAAAAGTATCAGCCTTCATTAACCGTTGTAAATAAATACAGTAAAACTACCGTAAACCCAGCTATTCTAGTATAATCCAGTATATAATAATACACTGTTCCATTAAATTAGAGTAGCTGCACCTTAAAATAACTGGCGTCTCTGCTGCCAGCATTTTACCGTGAAATTGTTGAGAGTGAAGTGACTCCTGCGGTCTTTGCTTCTGTGGCCTACTTCCAGGCAATCAAAACACTTTATAATAACCACACGCTATATAGCATTAGATAAGTACGAGTTAAACACTTAATTCATAATTTATAAAGCATTGGTTCAACATTAACACATTTCTGAGGGCAGTAGCAGAGACTCAGGAGCAGAGCAACACATGAGGTGAGGTGACAAAAAAAAACTCTCTTTACTTGAAAAAGTCACGCGAGGATCTCAGACTGGAAGGCGACGCAACACAAAGACGATCTGGTACAGAACAAGTCGACGCAGACTGAATACACAGGGGAACGAGACACAGGAGGAAACAATGAGGACGGGGCTTGCAATCACACAGGAGGCAGAGGATTTAGACATGCACCAATGGTTAGGGACTATGTTCACATGTGCTTTACAAACGTGTTTTAATACTGCAATCCATGATTAATTCAGTGACTGACAGACTGAGACAGAGACTGAGTGACTGACTGACACTGACTGCCTCTAACTGCTTTGGGTGCAATACGCACACAACACCCTGACCAGCTCTGCCACAGACTTGTCACCCTTCCTGTGCACGTATGGGTTTCAGCCCCCTCTGTGTTGGAAAAGGAAGTTTCCTTCCCTTCAGTCAGACCTGGACAAAGGCCAGAGCAACCCTGCTTTGGTCTGCCGACCGCTTCACCACAACAACTAACCGACACCGCACTCCAGACCCATCTACTAGGGGAGGCAGAAGGTGTGGTTGTCGACCTGGGACCTACCCTTGCATTACATTACATTACATGTCATTTAGCTGACACTTTTATCCAAAGCGACTTACAATAAGTGCATTAAACCATGAGTCCAAACTCAGAACAACAAGAATCAAGCAAGTACAATTTCTTCAATAACGTTAAACTACAGAATACTATCCGTAAGTGCTACTAAAGTGCTAAACAACAAAGTGCTATCGGTAAGGGACATTTAAGTGCTTCTAGAGTGCTACTACGGCTCTACCTTCCCTATTCAAGGTATAGTCCAAGAAACTGGGCCATAGATTCATCGGGCCCTTCGAGATCGAGAGCATCATCAACCCTGCTGGTCCCGTCAGGCTCCCTTTTCGGACAAACCAGCGACTGAAGTCTTGAAAACTTTTTCATTTTGGGGAATTTATCATCATTTTAATAATAAATACAGTTATAATAATATAATAAGAAGAGTTTATTAAAATCAGGATGAGGTGTTTGGTGAATCCACTAAACACATAGTTAGATAGACCTTTGATTATTATTTTTTTTCTTTCTTTTTCTTTCCTCCTGTAGCTGATCTTAACACAGTTTACCAGTTCTAGGTACTATTCAGTAATATTGTTAATTAAAGATTAATACACTCCTGTGAATTTTCACAACAATATGTAAAATATATAATTGATTTGTGTAAATGAAAGGATTGTCTTCTAGTTAATTGTAATAAATTCATGGCGATGTAAGGTGGTAATGAAAATGTACTTTTTCCAGCATGATGTAAACATCAGAGAGCAGAGATCTGCACACGCGCTCCATGCTCTGCTTGATCTCAACACGTTGGCTTTTTATTGTGTTTAACTGACCCATTTCAATCTGTATGACCTTGCCAGGGACTGCAGATGAACCTCATGATGCACAGCAGTAATATTTGGATGCATAAACTGCGGCACAAGGACTCCCTCTGCTGGATGATGACGGCATCGCTCATCTGCAAAGTCCACCGTCACGACAAGCTGGGCGATACCAGCTCCTTTGGAGCGACACAGTGAAATGCAATGACCAATATTAATCTGGTTTACAGAAGCAGCAGACTGCAATACAACATAGTTCACTTTACAGAACATTTAAGGAAGGTCATCAAGTACAAAACCCATGACACCTTCTCAAGGCATGAGTTGAAAAGCCTCATTCATTTTAATTGTTGTGAAATATTTGAAATATATATGTATATGTCGCGGAGATACACAAAACCACACGTCCGTTGCAGCTGGGGTTAATTACACCACGCCCCCACTCCACCCCCTCTGCATCTGAGCCTAACCACGCCCCTCCTCCGCAGTGACTTTTTACCAATCAGTTGCAGTTTGATGTTGAACATCATGTGATACTTTGGAGCTCCAAATGCATCTCTAGTTGTATTTACTTTTATAGTCATATGTTTTTAGTAATACATATTTGGCATCCCACGTTAGTTAAACATAACTTAAATTAATTTAAAATGATATTTAGAACATACGTACATACAAACACATATAAGTCATGTTAATAGAATCTATAGACTGTAGTGTTCTACATCATTAGGTCTTTTTTCACACATGTTTTTTCTTGACATAGGAGCAAAGGTGCAGGCAATAACATAAAAGATGTCTCTGCTCCATGTGTGCCCTCAATGGTTCCCAGTATATGCATTCACAACACCAAGGCATGACACTGCACAGGTATAATCAACAACGTTTATCAATGGCTGCGGTCCGTTTAGTTGTGCAACCAAATGAACAAACCAGTGTATAACACGTGATGAATGCCAAATAACACAATACAACACATCTGTAATCAAATAAAATGACATGTCAGGAGTTTGACAGAAAGAACATCTTAATTTAAGGTCCACTTAGTAGCTTTTCTGGAGCTTTAGGAGCATCTTGAGGTCCTCTTCATGATAGAGTTTGCTCTGTTGTCAAAGTTCAAAGAGTTGACAGTTCTGGAAAAAGGAAGTAATTGAACCTTCAATATATTTGGTTATTAATGCATAAGTGAAACTTCTTGAGACACATGATTCTGATGATTCTGAATATGTTTTATCATTCTTGTTAATACATTGTGAACGCCTCATAGATGGGTTGACCATTCACCGTTCATCATTAATAGCCAATTAAAAATGTCTTTATTTCTGCATACAGCTGGGTTACAGTGTATTAAAAACCTTGTTTGTTTTATATACTGCTATATTGTTATGACTTGCAGAGAAGTAAATGCTCTCCATATGCACAACATTTAACACTTTCTAAATGAACTGCCAGCACAGAATAATAATGACATACCCTGTGGCTGTTTGTATAGCAGCTATCGACTGTCACTCGCTTTGAGAATTGTTTTTATGGACATTTATTTCATGCATTGCTCTTCTGAGCAGGTTGTTCTGCTGCAGTAATTTATAACCTGGTTTCAGGCAACAAATCTAGTTTAAACCCATATTAATTAATTCAGCAGGGACCGCCAGAGCCCAGTTTTAATCCTTGTGATTTATTTTTTTTGTCCTGGCACACGCTCTGAAAAACAGTAGCAGCAGGTACAACTCAGTACATGACTCCAAAGTGTCCAAAACACTCCCCAGATGGTCCCGAGAACTCCTGTTTCATCTCTGCAGGTTATGGTCAGGTGTAATTAGTGTTGGTGCAAATAAGTCATTTAATAATATGGTGCCATGTGTAAATGAGCTGTGCAACCCCAATTTATGATACACGAAAAAATGGTCTTTCCAAAATAAGAGTGCAAAATGCTTTATACATAAATCCATCAATGTTTTCAGCAAAACTGTTGGAATTTTGATTATGAACTCTACTATAAATATTCCAACTAATTAACACTTAGAGCATTTCTTTGTATTTAATTAATAATCCTAATTAAGTTGAAGTTAATTACTGTCATAGCACACGAGCCTTCAAGTCTGGAGGCCTCAATGCTGAGAAGCAGCCTCACTTGATTCAAATCTCGCTTGATAAAAATATAAAGTTATATTCTGTGACGCAAATACAAATCTAAATTTGACAGATTTTAAGTGACTAGACAGTTTGATTTGTCTCATACAATAAACGGAGAAAGAAACCATGAAGCTCTCTTGTTGTCCACCTGTGTCACGCTGTCAGATCATCACCGCCCTCTCAAATAACACTTGCGTCACCCGGTCAACACATTGGTGACATTTTGAATGCAGTTCTCAGCCTCCAGGTTGACGTCAATAAATATTGAAACAATGTTGATTTTCATTTCAACCCATTTGGACCATTGATTCCATGATTGGCTTACGGACACTGGAATACTGGACGGGTGTGAAGCTCAATGGTAAGGTGTTGATATTGAAGAACAAAATGCATGCTGCATTACGTGTGTGACTCTGGGCCATACGCCTGATGCCCGGGGGCTTTAACAGCTGCTGCATCTCAATATTCTCCAGAATCGAGTAAAACGTCCACTGTGATAACCAATCATGCAGCAGTGGCTGATGAGCTCTTGTGTAAACGACTGCGCTTTGATTGTTCAGTAAACCGGTGATGACAGACACATTTCTTTTAAATAAATGACATGTAGTGAAGAGATGATTTACACACCATAACCTGCGTTAGAGATGACAACAGATTTGCTCGCAATTGGGATGCAGGTGTGTGCCAACAGAACGTTACTATGGAAACATGGAGGATGATTTCCTTTGAGCTAGACGTCACCAATTGTGTGTATTATATTCAATTAAAATCCAAGATTTATATACATATGTTATATGTTGAGTCATGGGGCATGAATTCTGTGTCCACACGATTAGTTTCATAATTAGATTTTTGCAAACGGACTTATTGGTGTCAACGTGTTTCCTTCATACTGATGTATTTTGTCTAATACGTTTGGCCAGTGTGGTGGAACTGAGGCTGATGCGAATGCCATGGTTTGACACCGATGTTGGTATGATTGTAGGTGCAAATAAAAATGTTGACCTGATGTTAGCGCGAGATGAAAAGGTATCACCAAAGTTAGATCATCCTGAGAGGAACAAACTTCCATGGCAACCCAATATGTGAGCCTCAGTGTGGCGCTAGAGGAAAAGTCAGGGGATCAACAAAGTATGTTAATCCTCTGAGGGCCAAGAAGGTCTGTACAAACTTTCTTGATAATCCATCCAAAAGTTGAGATATTTAAATCCGGATGTGGTGGATCGATTCAGGCACAGTGACATTGGAAACACGGGAAAACTCCAGATGACCACTTGCACTGGGATTTTCAAATTTGCGGAGTCAATATGAAATACTAGTGCTCACAGTTGCATGCAGTCAGCACAGTCCTGCATCTCACTGCTCGTGCTTTTTAGTCACAGTGGTTATTGCCAGGCAGCGAGTTTGTTTTAACCTCTCTCACTCATCGATCCGCCCCGGGTGCTCAATCACACAGCTGTGAATCCCAAACGAGCTCTTATGTCACGATGGGCAAAGCAGATCTGGGTGGGGTGATCATCTGAATCATCAATTGCAACTGGCCGTTTGTATCGACGGTAATGTAACTGCTCAATACTTTCCAAATAGACACTCCTGACTCCATTCAAAGAGTGCTGGTGATCTGTCGGCAGAGTCGGCTCCGGCCTATCACGGCGCACGCTGCTCATTGGATGTTTGAGTTCACCAGAGCTCTCAGTGCACTCAGGAAAAGACAACACGAATAAAAACAACAGACTCTCGGGAAGTGTTATTTTCTCAGTTTTTTTTGTTTTTTAATGAAAAGAGCCAGTTCCAGTGTGTTTACGAGAAATTAACATGGAGAACAACTTCACAATCCAGCCATCAGGTTTTTGCACTGCACACGTTAGGATGCTACTACGGTAAAAAACATTTTGGATCATATTCAGCTATAACCAACAAAAAAAAAGAAGACGAGACAGCAATTAAATCACTTGATGGGAAAGCTTCAGTCAACGCAGGAACCAGATCAACCAGAGCTGCTGCTGCTAATCAAACATGTGAGGAATGGAAGAGAAGGTTCATGTGTGAACTGCGTTTATCCAGAGAGCACGTCCTCAAACGTCTTCGTGCAGCTCGCGTGTCCGTGTGTTGCACAAGTGGTCTCCCTGGCTGGGAGTTTGACGTCATCGAAGTAGAGTCACATCTAAACCGTGATCACTTTTCTCGTCGTCTACATCTTTCTAACGCCACGGGTTAGATGCTCTAAACCCCACTCTTCTCTGGAAGGAAGGTCTGTGTATATTTGAGACACTCATCTTGACACTGGCTGACTTGCTACAGATTCTCTGAATTGTATTTCAGTAAAACTTCACATTTTGCATATTATTTAGTGCTACACAATGCTTTTTTTGGGCTTTTATGTCCGAGATCAACTCAAGGTTTATACGGCTCAACACCCATGTACGATTACAATATATGTTGTTGTATAATGAGGCCCATTAAACTCCGTCCAATACATGTACTGTGTACTGTAGATGCTACTGGATTTAAACAGGTTTGTTTGTCGCCACTCAAAAGATGACACGCAGTTTGACCTTAATGAGCGCAAATCAATTGAAATCTTGCAACTCACACTTATGCATGTTGTATCATAATTATGTTAATATGAGCAGTAGAATCTCTGAAGTGTGTGGAGCCATATTGCAGGCTTATGGCTGTACACATGTATTTATTTAACATCTTGATTCAGTTTAGTTTAAATGACAAAAGCTTTGCAGGGATTTGGTCATGAACCAAAGTATTGGATATACAGACCCATTTTGACTGGCGCTACATGAAATATATTTTTTACACATCATCTTCTGGGGACCATGAAGGCTTGCATCAAAATTCATGGCAATCCATCCAATAGATGTTGAGATATTTCATTCAGGACCAACGTGGTGGACAGACCATCATTTCCATCCCTAGAGCGACATCACCAACTTGACTAAAAAAATTACCTAAACACTTAAAACTTATCTTAATACTGCTCATATCAACACCGTATATAACACAGAGTAACATGTGATAAAAATGTGCATTTTGTCAAAAGTTCAGTTGCAGGATTCATGTTTTACCTTAACAGCTTTGGAGCTGTTTGACCCTCGTACGTTTTCTGATAAGACTCTAAATTTGTGCCAAATATTCCTGTGGATGGACATTTACTCGTATGCTGCAACATAAGTCAATCATGAAACACAAAATGAACAAAAAAAGCAACGTCACAGTTTTATTGACCCCAGTGAGCGATGCGATGGGCTGTTAGAAATGCGTTACTGCTACATTTGACTCTCCCTTTCCTTTGCGTCATGCATTTAAAGGAAGACCAACCGGAACAGATCCTGTTGTTGTGCACACACTCTGAGATGAACACACTGCACACAGGCAGCACAATAATAAAGCCTGGATTGAATTAGAACAATATAAGCAGGGCCTCTGTATTCAAGCCCACTTTGCAACGGTCACCTTTAGCGATATTCACCCCTTTGCATCGGCCAAAATACAAAATCAAAGTCCTTGTGATATAGCAGCATCGTATTAGTCACAGTGCACCTCAAATAATTATGAAGAGTATAGTCTACATTGTCTAAATACAAGGACCAGTTATTACAATATGAAAATATGACATTTGCTTCAGAGAAACAATCCATCATGAAAAGGAAGAGCATCACAGGTTAGATAACATGAGTCTTTTGGGTCTCTGGAGGCGGCGGGGTGAAACAGCACAGCATTACTATGATAGTCGTACCTGAAGAGTTCTTACCCCCGTTAGGAAGGGAGGAGGTGATCTGCTTTTTTTTCTTCTTCTTCTTCTTCTTCTTCATCGTCATCATCATCAGTCTTATGAATCAATAGCCTTGAATTCAATATTTGGTACAGGAAATAACACAGTGTTTAAAAATTAGCGATAAAGTACAAACTGGAATAATTAAGTCCCCACGAATAAGCGATGCACGGATATACAATGTTCTCAGAAGCTCGTCATACAGACTGTAACAACGTTTATATGATTTAAAGAGGAAATGTTCGGTAGCCTTCGATGCGTGTCCCGAGTACAAATGACTCAACTGCACAGCAAGTCCATACAGCCCGGAATTAAAGAAATTGCTTCGACAGCCATTTTGCATATAAAGTCTGTATAAAAATCAAGGAGCAATAGCAACAGGCCCTCTTCACAGGTAAATACGACACCTACTGTGAGCTGAGCTGGAGAGACCGGAGGAGAGAACAGCATGTTTGGTTGAAGTCTCTCCAGCTGAAATAAAGGCGAGAGGTAAAAACAGGAATGCGGTATGTTGACCCACGTTGACCGAGGTCTGATAACAGTGACACCGGAGTACTGCAACACATCCAGATCCTTATTGTCGCTGCACAGTTGGAAGATGGCGTTCTGTGCAAACAGCCTTTCATACAAAACAAAGAGTCATGTAAAAAAAAAAAAGAAATCTGTCAATACGTTTGTTTACCGAAACACGATGAAGCAGTTTGGACTGTAGAAAAATATATATCGCCTATTTAAAAATCACTTTGACAGAAAATCAATCCAACAAGTCATAAATCTAGAACGACAACACGGGAGGACCAGATTACACGGGGCGAAACCGAAGGCATTTTGGTTGTAGAAACTTGGAACAGGGTATTTTGCTCAAATCTGGAAAAGGGGCAACTGGAATTTGGTTAAAATGTTTTAAGACTTAACAACAAATACTCATTAATCATGTGAACTCTGGACTCAGGTGTAAAAGTGTGCATGTAGTCGCGTACACTCAGTTTGATTTGTCCGTGTGTTTATGGACTATAGACCTTCCTCCTTTAACCTAATGTTTGGTCAAGTTAGTTTTAATCTGAAAGAGATGTGTGCCGAGTCCCTGGACTACCCTGAACACCCAGGTGTCCCTGTCAGGCCAAACAACCAAGAGAAGACAACACAAACAAACTAAATAATATACAAGTGTACCCTCTTCCTTCACCTGAATCTTTCTGTCATATATGACAATTGATGCAATCAAAAAACAAAAAAGATTCTTCTGCAAACGCTAGTCATTAAGTACTGCCTATTAACAGCATTATATTTATGTGTATGGCATTAGTTTAGAAAATGTGCAAAATAATTCTCATCCTTTGCTACCAGATAAGAAAACATCAGTTATCCACGAATCACTGATTCCTCCCAAAGAGTAAAATAACTGATATATATTATGGAGTTTTAACAGTTTGCTTTGGAAAGCTGGATGAACTGCAGATTGTATGATATTGTTTCATACTATTTACAGCCCTACATGTAAGTCTCTCTCTGCACTGGCTTTGTATATTAAAGTTGATTTATGAGCCAGAGCTTTGTCACTGTTTTTTAAAATATTTTAACTACTCTCATTTTTTATATGTTCCTATGGCCAGAGAGATGTTCTGTTTTAAGCTTAAACCATGCAGGTGATTGAATGTGTATTGATTAGGACCTTAACAATACAGTGGAAGAGTTGTGAATAAACATTCTCCAATCAAACCAAAGCCTTCCCAATAACAGCAATGCATAGTCACAAGGGACACAGGTAAGAAGTACAGTGAGGACAATAAGGCAATAGGACAGTTAGGAAGTAATGAATATCAACCAATCAGCTATCAGACATCACCATCTCTAAAAGACGGTGATGTTTTTTAACTCCTTCACAAAGGTATCACCATAATGAAATATGAAGTAGGCTTTAAGATTGTTCATGACGTAGGTTAGATAGGATACGCCATGAAGCTAAACTATGTCGTCCCTTTCTGGTACTGTGGGTATTAACACGCGTAATGTGCCACAGGATGTTAAATCAAATAAAAGATGATACTTCTAAGCAGTTTGTCTCTGTGTTCCCGACCACACACATTGAGGAGGATGTTACATGTGGCCTCTTCCCTATTACTGTGTCGTCTCCAAAATCAAACTACCATGTGCTTTTTATATTCAGAGAAATACCTGATGCTAAATACCAAAAAAGAAATTAAAAAAAACAACTAAATAATATATTTCCCTTGTGAATTAGCCCAACAAATAAATTCTGCACAGCTGGAGAAGATCTGTTGTTTTTAAAGCACAATATATTACCGCAGGACAGTACCTGCCAACCAACACCTGCGGTCAAATATACTGTAACTCATAGTGTGCATAAATCTCTGAAAGTACTGTTGAGTTGTGGTTTCAGCTCGGCAGTAAATGTGTGTATAATTAGCTTATTATAATGTATTAACCCACGTATTAAATGGAATTTGTTTTTGTCCCACAAATTACTACAATTATATTGTGTGTTTTATAACTGTAACCCTGTGAGTGCACAGTATTGTTTTACACTTACAATACTTCTTTTCTTTTGCTAATATTCCGGCCGCTGCACTGAACTGAAACCATTCTTATACATTTCCATGAGCTGTTTGGCCTTTTTGCAGTAAGTTTCTCACGTTAATGCGGCTCACGTCCCTAATAAGTTCATACCCCTACGTATATTGCACAGTTTCCAAATAGAAAAAAACATATACATTATAAAATTAACCAAAAACAGTGGCTGAGGTCTGTGTCGTGAATTCTTCTCATCTTCATGGCAATTCAGCCGGAGATACTGGAACAAATGCATGGAAAGTAAAGTGTGTATGAATAACCTTGTTGCTACATGTGGTGGAAACATCAGAGTGGTGTTGCAGAGGAAGTAGTACATTACCAGTGAACATTTTCCATGTTTGCATATCCGTTCTGCATGCGTTTATGATTAACGGCAGCACAGCCATTGTATCTCCGTTTGTGGCTGTGAATGTAAACGATGGGAACAAAAAGAAAGAGGCAAAAGAAAAAGAAAAAAACAGAAACGAGATATCTGAGAGTAATGTTAGTAGGTCTGTACAAAATATTGGCACGTAATCTTATAAACAGTATACTGATGAAGCATCCAGTCTTTTATCTCATGTTTCACAGTATTAAAAGTGCACTAACTGCTAAACACCACCCTTTTCCCATTGTAATACGTTGCTCTGCTACAATGTGCTGCATCTCTTCCGTTACCGGCAGTAACACAGACGCGCTCCTGACCTTCCTCACACCTGCGTCTCCACACCGTTAAGCTTAGGCATCAGGATGCGAGGAGTCACGCCGGAGTTGAGGTCCCTCTCGAACTCCAAAAGCTGGCCCATGAAGTTTAGATTCGGGGACACCACTGGACGACGACTCCGCACGTATTTGTAGGCATCTGTCATTGTCATGAGGGTGTGCTTCATAAGGTAGGCGATGACGATGGTTGCGGAACGGGACACGCCCGCCTGGCAGTGTACCAGCACTCCCTGTCCACTCTGATATGCCTCCTCTGTGGATGAGAACAACGAAACGGATTTAGAATTGAACAGAATAAGAATGAAAGCAGTAAAAACTGGCTAAAACGTCACACGCTGAGAATATAGAAAGTATCGTAACTGTCCGCCCCATCTCGAGCTGAGTTAGGGGTATCCTGTGAAAAGCGGCAGCTTTTTTTTGCCGACGTTCTCTGTCTCTCGGGGCGCAGCTGCAACATCCCTTGTTCTTCTGCGTACAGTGACATGACAGTGACGATGCTGGAGGCACGGAAATACAGAGTGCTCCTTCAGCTTTGGAAGCTGTGGGGCGCAACGCCTCTCAAAAAAAACGTCCTTGTTCTCTTCGCTTGTGTTTTGTTTCCAACAGCGAAAATGGCATCCCCAAATATGAGCGCAGAGGATGTTACTGACGGCGTTTTTTACAGTGTATATCATTCTACAGTGTTTTGGCTGGCTCGGGTATTACGATGAGTTTACAAGGCATTTAAGCCTGCTTTAGTTTGTGTAAGGAAGCAACTTGAATTAGGAAGGTGTACTGTTGTATTTATCAGTTGTGAATTTATTTTGTTTATTTATCAGATGCAGTAAACTTGCGCATCTTGGTACATGTAGGAACAGCACGACTCGCTTGATCGCCCAATGTCACACTCACTGGGGAATTCTTAAAACAAACATGCATCTAGCAAGCCCTATGATATATGTGTATTATTACATTTTCAATAAGTAATTCAGCCAGTTTATAACTGAAATGTAGGCAATCAGCGTGCATCTTTCTCCTTGTGAACATCTTTTAAACTATAAACTAGTATTGATCAATAGTCCTTCTCAACATTTCATTCCATACGCCACATTTTTTGATAAACACAACAGAGTTCTGTCACTAAAGAAACATGTCTGAAGGTGAATCTCCTCTACCACATTGCAGGCGGCATGAGCAGAAAACGATTGATGTTCAAATGTGATCAGATTGCAGATCAATGCAGTCTCTCTCCTCCAAATGAACTCACGAAAAACAACCACATGAATCTCACCAATGAACTCAAAAACCTCCTCAAAGTATTGGCGAAGGTTTTGCTTGCTGTTATCGGTGGCCGGCAGCCTTTTGTAGCGCAGTCCAGAGTTGACGTGGTAGAGGGGCAGGTGCGTGGTCACGTTGACCACGAAGCCAATGTTGAGGCGAAGCAGCAGGTCCAAGTCCTGGGCGTCTCTCTCGTTGCCTAGAAACAGGAAGGGCAGGATAGGACTGACCACGGCGTTCTCCGCATCAGGAGTCATCGCGGTCTCATCGGACAGAGAAGCCGGCAAAGAAGAGGACAGCGGCAGAGAGAGGTGCACTGGAAGAAGACGAGACAAAGAAACACTGTGAAGAACAGAGCCGCAGGGCAAGAAATGACACAATTAAGACTTTAGAAAAATGTGCAGGGAAAAGAAAACTAACAAAGTAAACTGTGACTGAATCACCAATGATCCCTGATTCAAAACTGGGTCAAAATAGTCAGAACGCTAAGTATCAGTATTATTTGGCCAAAAAAAGAGGTCTGGTCGTTAGCACTTTGATTATTTCAGAACTTAAATGAAGCAACTTGCAGAGATCAAGACAAGCTAGATGTTCCCAAATGTTGGTGAATCTTTTAAAAAACAGCAAATTCAACACCTCGAGGGGAACGTGGTAAGAATCGTGACAGTGTATGCAAAACTCAGAAAGGTTGCACATCTCTAACTAAAAACTAACCAACAGGAATTTTACTTCTAAATGACATTCAACGCAGCTTTATGTAAGTGGTGGCAGTGAAATATATTGAATATTTTAGGTAAATTGTATGATATTCTTACTTCTGCTGTTTTCCTCATCTTGCACTCTGTTCAGGGAGTTGAGGGCCAGGTGAAGGGACTGAGCTGTTGGCAGGGAATGTCCTCCCTCCCTGTCTCTCTGCCAGGGTTTGGGTTTGATGAGGGTGCCCGGGGCGGACGGCGGTGGGGAAAAGGACACAGGTGACGGTGGAGAGGCAGAGCTGGGAGAGGGGGAGCGTGGATATGCTGCATCTCCGTCTTGCTCCGTTCCTACATCTTCTGCTTTATTCAAGAGCCTCTTCAGCGAGTTCTGGCCTTCGTCACACCCAGATCCTGACCTGCGGCCCATAAAATCAAGGGCAGCCATTTTCCCCTGCTGAAGCCGCCGTCGGCCAGCGCGGTCTGTAAGCTGAGACTGCGCGTATTCCTGGAGGTTTTGACAGTCCAGGAGGGCAAGGCCTGTTCCGTTACTGCCATTCTGGCCCTGGGTTGCACAAGTCTTCCTCACTCCCACTCCACAGTGATTCTTTTGGGCTTTGGAGTGGGTCATCTTCTTGGCCAGTTCTTCAGGCCAGATAGTGCGCACGCTGTAGTCATCATCATCGGCTTGAAACATACCCATCTGATGAGCTGCTCCAGTGCCTCTACCTGGGGGTTTGCCTCTGCGAGGGTTAAATGTCACCACTATGGGGTCGCTGCTGCAGTAGCTGCAGGTGGAGCTGCCTGTCTGAGAGGCTTTGGGGTTGCAGCCTGTGACGCAGCTCTGTATCGCCCGGAGAGGGGCCGAAGAGGACAGCGGGGTACAGGGCAGGCATCCCCCGACCAGTTTTTTGCGAAGGATAGCAGGACTCTCGAAGTTTCTGGCCTCACCAGAGCAGGAGGCACAGCGGAGAGGTTTGAACAGGTTTGCTCGGCAGTCAGACGCAGTGCTGTTAGAAGAGGAGGTGTTGGAGGTGGAGGTGGTGGAGAGACACCCACCCAGATTTCTCAGGCCCATTTCTTTGCCTCCTTTCTTCACCGCCCCGACATTATGAACACAGGAAAACGAGGTGGAAGAGCTTCCTCCTCCTTGGCAGCTGGCACAGTGTCCCTTACACCCAATGCATCTTACCAACCTCCAGCAGCCACAACTGAATGGGTGGGTGCAGTCGATGGTGCAGGTGTGGTCAGGGCTCGGGAACCCTCCGGCGTTGGAGGAGCAGGGGGAGATGGGTAGACCATGAAGAATGTGAGGGCGGAGATCCCTGGTGCGGGACGTGTGCGGCTGGCTGAGTTGCTGCAATGGGCCTGGGACACGGGCGGGTTGGGAGGGAGGGGATGGCGGATAATTGGAATTTAGGACGGCGGCATGGGGCACAGGGACGGGATTTTGTTGGTAGGGCAGACTGGGGCTATTATGGCTTTGATAGACAGTTCCCAGTTTGGAATTCTTCTTGTGACCTAGAGAGAGAAATTCCTGGTCGCTTCTTTGAAGAAAACTAGTGTTTTCCTTCTCACTCCGCAACCTCTGCTGCTGCGCCTGTGCTGGGACGAATTGAAGGATGCCAACTGGGGAAGACGACGGCTGACTATGGCGACTTCGCTGTGGCTTGTGTTCGGCGCCACCTGGCCTCCCTGCAGTTACAGTCCTTCTCTCACATTGTCCTTCATCCAACTGTGAAGAGACACATTTCCCTCTGCCACCTTTTACACTACCGCTGCGCCTTAACGAGTTGCTGACTCCTCCTCCTCCCCGTCCTCCTTTGTCCACTGTCACCTTGATATCAATAGTATGTGTGTGGGAGGGCAGCCGTGGGCCGAGAGTTACTGTGCCATTGCTATGGCAGTGGCTAGGGATGTGTCTGGCACCTGATGGGATGACAGGTTGATCGCTCTTGAATTTCTGCACACGAGAGGATCTGCGCTTGCATTCCAGAGTCAGAGGTTTACACGAGGGGGCGTAGAAATGGGACTGCGAAGAGTGGAGGTGTGGATGGTGTCCATTGGAAGAGGCTGATATTTGAGAGGAGTGCTGCGGGATGGTTTGTGGGGAAGATTCACACAAGTTTTTAGGGCGCTGAATGACCACTATACGCTCATCAAGAGGAAGGGGAGGCATCTGGGTTTATGCAAAGCTGTCCAATGACAAGGGAGAGAGAGACAGAAAGAGAGTAGTCAGGAAATGACTGTAATTTCACACACAATGGAAAAGTGGTCAGCACTTTACATTCCATAATTTTAGACACAAACAGCGCATGCTGCAAAGTGCCGAACATTGTTTTACAGCTATGTAATATTTATATGATACAGTGCATGACTATGAGCATAGCTTTTCTATTCACATAATATGTTATAATACTGTGTAATTACTTTATAAAATAATAAAGGTACATTATTTGTGGAATGTAAAGTAAAACCCAGAATCCACCACAATAATGACACAAAGATTTGTATGTTTTTGCAAATTATCTTCAGTCTAACTCATTTCTCATCTCTATCTGCAAAACACAAGAACAAATACAAAACCAACAACCAATAATGTCTCAGGTTTTTTCATGAACATGTCACACATATTTCCTTTTGCATTTGCTGCAAATGAAAGGAGAACTCGCATAAAGAGAAAACCCACTGAGGTGCATGTTTGATTTTAATGGATAACACTGTAATACGTTTGCCAAATCCATTCCAACATGCACATCAGTCTTTTACCTGCTTATAACAGGGCCATGATTAATGCTCATCTATATTTGTCGGACTTTGAAGTTCAAATTTAAACTACTTCCCGGTGATATCATTACCATTTAGGACATAAAACTCCAAATCCAAAAGTGCAAGAGTGTGTACCTGTTTGCTGTTAGGAGCATATAATCCAAGCTAATCCTGATGGCAGTGATGCTTCTTAAAAGCTCAGTGACAAAAGCGCCATCAACTGAGCTGCAACAAACTGCATCCCTCTGATGAGTCCTCATTCTTAACGAGACACATTCAGTTGCATGAAATAATAAGCCAAGCCAAGTCATGGCTGATGGTAAAAATAGATTAATATACTGGAAAACATAACTGGACTGTGCATGTGCGATGCAGAGGTTTTGAACTACAACCCTGTGTATGCGATGGCTTCTGTGACGTATTCCTTTTATGTTTATGCACTACTTAAAATGGACAAAAATCATCTTGCACAGCGTTCTTTGCACCGTCAAACATCACGGTGGCTCTCAAAGTTAACTTAAGTCTGAGTGGGATTCTTCACTTTAAAGTCTAATGCTGAAAAGTCGTGCGAGTACCTGAAATGAAACTTGTCCTGCTCCAAGCAATCTGGCCCGTGCATCCTACCCCTGGAGTTAACTAAATTAGACTAAATTAACTGAACCTTTTGGGCCAATTAGAGACGAGCATTTGTCCAGGTCATGATATAAACAGGTCACCACGGACAAAACAATACAACTCAGCTGGAGAGAAAGCTTTCTCACCGTGACACAGCAAAAAGAGATTACGTGAATGTAGTTTATAAATATGCATTTTGTAATAAAATACTTAGAGAAGATTTGTAATTATCATTAAATTGCCCTCATGACAGTACATTTTATACTAATTTAGTACATTAATTATTTGGCTGCTCCTTGAACTTCAAGATGAAAAACGATTGTCGTTAAAGTAAAAATCCACCCTCTGAAACACACACTGTTATTCACAATCAATCTGAGATGTTCACTGCACCCGGGAGTTTTTTGGTTGATGAAGAACTTAAATTAGTTTTGGCCACACTAGCAGCTGTAGAGGTGGCTGTGCTAGTGTGTTTGGAGGATATTAGCATGCTAACGTTAGTATTGAGTTCAAAGCTCAGCTAGGACGATCAAAGTACAGAGTTCTGCTTGAAGGAGACAAAAGACGTCTCGGTTTAGAAAAAAGGCATTTTGCAACATAGTTGGTGATTGGTCGAGAAAGAAGCACTTGCTCTTGATGTTTTAAATCAGTAACCGTTTTACTGAATTTAAACGTGACAAAAGGACCCATTTGAACCATGTTAGTGGCTCTGGGGATGGTAATGTTGTCGATCAGCCCACCACTATCGGTCCAGACTGAAGTGCCTCATATAACTAATTTATGGATTGCCATGACATTTTGTACAAACATCCATGGGGTCCCCAGAGGTGAATCCTTGTGACGTAGCATTTAATGGATTACCGTAGATTTCGGTACGGACGTGTTGCCCCAGGATTAATAGTAGTATTTTTGATGAATCCTTGAACCTTTCATTTAGCGCCATCATCAGCTCCAGCTTTTTAGTTTAAGATAGCATGACACTCTTAGTCTTCATGTTTTCTAAAATGTAGTAGCCTGTTCACATTACAAAACACATATTTTCATGCACTCCTAGCGATATCTAGCATTGGGATTGAGCCAGACATGTCAGAGATAGATATCTGAAAACCTGGACAAGTAAAACACAATCAATTTGCAAGGCTAAATACGACCAGAGTATGTGAGAACGAATATGGTGTATCACTTAGATAAAGCCACTCTTTAAACTCCACATAACATTGTTCAGATTTGGCCACCAAAAGAAAAACATGATAGCCTGTAATTGCAATGTACATCAAATATAACTGTTTTTAAACAGTGTTTGTTATGGTGGATTTTTCTATTTTAAGCAGAAGCCCTTGAAGACATATTTAGCGAGAATATCTCAGGGAATGGAAGTCCAAGAAGTTAAAAGAGGGACTGGGAAGAACAGATACTGAATACAACACTGGCTGACAGAAACAAATCGGGTCGAGAGAAGATACAGGGGCACAGATCATAACGTGACACGGTAAACCACAGACTACAGGGGAGGAAGGAACATGTCAAAAATAATCTGGGGATGCCCCATGGGAAGTCCCAACACAACACAGATACCAACCCATGGAAAAAGCAAACCACGCTCCAGTGTCCCCATGCTTATATCCACGCACAGAGTCTGGTGATGGTATCCTCATCTTTTTTTTTCCTTTTTCAGCCTTGCCTGTGGTGGAGGGGGTGGGGGTTACATTGACCCAGTTTTATCATGGTGGAAGTCACTATCACTCTGATCACTTTGCTCTCACACACTGTAAACTGCAGGCTGACTAGTGGCCTTTTCACTCACTCACCGTCACAGCTTCAGCAGACAGTGAGGGCCACAGAGAGATGGAAAATATTCACATAAAGCAATGCCTCCGCCACATGTTGATATGATACTTCACAGCAAACATCATTTATAATGCACTACAGACTATGGTGACTCCTTAATCTCAAATGATTTCCCCATTTTATGGGCTAATAACCGTGACGATTAAAAAGTATTGCTGAATACAGACAACCAGACAAGGAGCTGCCTTGTCTCAGTCAAATACTCTTAGAAATCTTCATAATTTATTTTGTGTGTGGTACATTTATTAATGATGCTTCAAACACAACATCAAATGCTTATAAAGAGCTTTTGTTTGACTTTGCATTTGTTGTGTGTCTGCCTGTGCTGTGACTTCTCATCTGTACTTTTTCTCTGCGACAGTTATTAGTTACTTTTCAGATTAAGACTTTACTTAAAGAATATTTATGATACATAAAAACCTGAGTCTGGTTGGGGCACCTTGTCTCATTTCAGATGTTTGTGAGTTGCTAGCAGTGCCACCAGAAAGACAATTCCTTTCTCATCTTCTCCGTTCAAATTCGTATCAAAAATATCAAAAATTCCTTTCCTGTCCCATTGATTATGTCACAATTTGCTTTGTGACACTTTAGAGGGGGCCTAACCCCGAGTTTAGGAACCACTGGATTCAGCCGTATCCTGTATAAAGTAGTAAAAAACAGTTCTACCTCGACCAGCTACAACCGTTAAATGCTATATACACATTGGTGCATCGGTATCTATCAAACAATCTAAAATATAATAAATACATTAGTCCCTTGGGACATTTTTCTTAGAATGAGTAACTTTTCTTTGGATAGTAAAGATACTGGTTTAATTAAAATGTTGACGGGAACAAGAGAAAAACTGTTTCCATTTGTTCCCTGTACCTGAGGGCAGCTATAGTTTACACCTACGAGAATAAAATTGTAAAATTGTGTGAGCGCTGTTGATTAGAAGTTGATTAAAGTGGAGTTTAATTAACTGTGTTTGTGTGAAATCCCTCCAGTTGGTCTTTCTAACACATTGATGGAATCTGATAAAAGGCTGTAAGCTACTTACTCTGCCAACATGTGTGTGTCCGCACTGATTGTCTTTAAAAAATGGCCTCAATCTGATTCATTTTACAATTACAGCCAAACAGTACGAGGTGCATGGACATCGTTTTCCTTCTGCCCTCTTGTTATAATAGCATACCAGGCCCCACAGCTGAGGTGGCATCCATCTGACAGCTCAACAACAGCCAGCAAAAAAGGAACTAGCTTTGACAGCCAACATTGATGTCGTCCGAGTCCAGGGCTGTCTGTGATGTATAACTGTAATATTGTAGACATATGGCCTACAACAGCAATAATGAACTCCTAAACCTATGTGTGTTTGTACTCACTCGCTCTTTGTAAAAGTCACACCTGAGTGCCATTCTCAATCAGACAGCTCAGTTCAGTATGTGAGTTTCCATTATGTATCTACCAAAAATAATTGATATGCAAAGTTTACAGTAACTTGTGAATAAATTATGAGTTCCTTTCAGAATAACTGAGACATAACAGCCCCTGAGTATCCGATTAGAAAAAGTGTTGACAGAGTTAGCTACTGGAATAACTGAATAACCCAAAAATGACGCAGGATGGTTCGAGCAGCGGAGAGGAAAATGTATGCGCATGATTAGGTGTGAATTAATATTTAAGGGAAAAGGCTAACGTTTGTTAAGCTCGGCAATCGCGTTAGCTTGCCTCGGAATTCGAGCACATGAAAGCGTGAAAGCAAAGTCATTCAGATGAAAGGAAATGCTTTAAAAAAGAAGAAGAGTGCCACTCAGTCCCTGTTAGCGGGAACTGCAGCAGCCTGCGGGGGAGATCATGACGCCCTCCCTCGCCTCACTGCTACCCCACCAGCAGAATAAAGATAACAGCTTTACAGTCACAGGCATACGCCAGCGAGAGGAGAGCGGTACACATGCTAATGTGTTTCCAGACGATTTAACTCTTTCCCGTGCACCTGAGCAAAACCTGCAATATCATGAATAGTTATAATGGTCTTACTTTAGCGCACCTGAAGTGTGTAATATTTCACATATTAACACAATTCAATCAGAGCTGGTGTCAGTTCGTGAGTTGAGTACCACATGAAGTCATTACTTTTGTCTTGAAAAGAGAAAGAGAGTGGATTACAGAGTGCTCTGATGAAATGAGAGGACCCATAGGACAGTGCTTATGGTAAATAATCTTAGATGTAGGGGTTGCACAGTGCGTCTCCGGCTGCAGAGGCGGTGAAGTGAGTGTTTCCGTGGACAAGCTGTTGAGGGGGCTGATGTTTTTGGGAACAGATGGTTGTCTGCCTGTGCAAGATTGATGGGGATCATTCGGTTCCCTCTCCCCGCCCCGGCTTAATTCAGCACCTTCATCAAAACGGCACCTGACAGCCAAACACCCACGCAGCGGAACGGCCAACGGCGGAGCGAAAACCAGGCAATAATGTGAGAATGTGCAGCTCAATTATGGGCTTGTGAAATTGCTCGAGTTAGAGAATGTCTTCCTCTGCTGCTGAGCATGATTCTTTTTCATCACAGTAAAAAAAAAGATGGCAGGCAGTGCAAGTGGATGGCAGGAAAATTAGTCATCAGAGTTACTTGTTTCCAGGGGCTGATGAGCGTTTCTGTCAGAGGACGATCAGCAGCTCCACATTTGTGCTTGTGTTTGGCATAAAATGACAGAAGGCGGTCCACTTCTCTCTTTTTATGGTCCTTCACACACACAGAACCAAACTGACGGATGGACACTTGGCACAAAGGGGAAAGGCACTAGTGTGTTCACAATAGAAAATACCAAACAGCATCGAGGGTCAAGCAAGCAAGCGCGTGTATTCATTACAGCCACACGCAGACTGAGCTGCTGTGGAGCTGCTGTTGTAACTGAAATCCATCAAGGGACAGTTTCCTCAACATGTGAAGTGTAATAAAAAAAAGTGCCTTGATGGATAACCCGTGTCAGCACACTGACACGGGTTATTGACCAGATATGCTGCACAGCTAACAGGCGCTGGACGGCGTTAACTGGGTCTCAGGTGTCGCTGGCCTCCAGCCACTGTAACAGCCAGAGCAGTTGTGGAATCGTAATACTACAAATAACACTTCATATGTAAGCCACATTGCGAAATTTATTTAAAACAAAGTAATAAACTCTTGATTTTTACGTAACTTCATGGGCTAAATAATGCAATTACACAATGTAATACACAATGCAGTTAAAACTACAACTTGTTGTATTTACTATGGATGAAAAGCTATCGTTGGTAACTTAAATATAATGAACATTTTGTTGTATTTGTCAAACTGTCACTCTATCCTCGCAGTAGTACATGAGTCGGATAGTCTGGTTCCTCGGCCTCCTTTTAGCACTACTGACGGCATCTGCAAGATGGAAGATGACCAATCAGAGCCGAGGAGCCTCTGACGCAGCTGTCAATCACTGCTTGTGAAGCTCCTGAACTCCGATCAAACTGTCAAAGTAGACCCATTTGAAAAAGCACTCTTATCAAACATCTCATGATGTAAGATTTTGGGGACAAAGGAAAATGACTTGCAACTTGAAGTCCTGCTTGGCGTGAGGACCTGGTTGTGACCCAGACGCCCAAATGATAGTGTGTTTTGTCAACAATGCCATGCTAATGGTACAATAATGACACACAAGGACGAGCCATGTGTTGATTAGTAAGCATTCTTAAAATGTTGCTTTGTGTCTACAGGTCCTATTCTTTCATTGGTTCTCATTCCACATGTCAACTTTACATTAATCCTAAATGACTTGAAAAGACAAATAACGCTACATCGTTACTGCTAATCTGTGTTAGCGTGCTGCCAAATGTGCCTTTTCACTGTAAACAGATGTGTTTCACTGTCTCATCAGAACTCACACCACTACAGGCTACTGAGGGGAAGTCAACATAATTACATCACCTAATCTCCACAGTCAGCGGACAGAAAGCGACGGAAGCAACTGCACAAACTGGCCAATCAGTGGGCAGCGTGACTATGAACGCCTCTCATTTCCCTCGTCTATTCAGTCAAACTGATTTAACACTGAGACGAGTACCTGACTTAGAGGACCGTGTCATAATCCTCACATCCAAGGCGACGCAATTGTTATTTGTATTATATTGTTTTAGAGGAGATGAAATGAGATCGGTGGCACTTTGGCTACAGAGCAATATCTTTTTCTGCGTGGCCCAGATTTCCTGCCTGTGCCCCAATTTACACATATTGAGAAAATAAATCACTCAATCAAATATTTTAAACAAGGAGCAAACCAATGCTAATCAGCACCAACAGCCCAGTGCTTTTTTATATAGGCATAGAGTAGCCTATATATATATATATATATATATATATATATATATATATATATATATATATATATATATATATACATAAGCTACTCTATGCCTGCACAAAGTCATGGCACATTGTGATGTTAAAAGTAATTTAATTTGTGAGAAAAAGAAAAAAGACTGAATCCTGAAATAGAATACCAAGAATAGAAAGTGACAAAAGCAGCTTGAAGAAAGGATTTGAGCTCTGTCACATACAGATAAGAAGAACAGTAATGTGCTTTGAATATATTTTTAAAATCTTTGAAGAATTTAAAAAGCACATTGTCATGGTTAACGGGTGCTGTGCAATCAGCTGACATCACAGATCTGAACACCACCAACATGTAGTGTGGTGATGGGGCCTTTCTGTCCACCAAATGTCCTCTCAAACTGGAATTTTATGACATGACGGATTTCTGTCCACAAACAGACGGACAGGCATGATAACCATATTCAGATGAATTTGTTGAGACAACGGCCGAACAAACGTGGTCTAATATTACACGCCGAACGCCTCCGTGGGCTCGTTATTTGATCGTTGTTTGTTTCAGAGTGTATTCTGATCCGAACCAGGGAAGGAGTTTCTGCTTTGTAAGAATCCAGGAACTTGTTGGATCGAGCAGGCACACGTCCAGCGAGTCCCCAGAACATATGGAAGGCCCCCGGAAGGCCTTTTCCCCTAAAAATAACACCGAAAATGATCTGACAATTCTATTTGACAGCAGCCTGCTGAAAATGTAAAAGAAAATCAACAGCAACATCTGTTAGTTGCAGTGTGGCGACAACACTCTGTTTCTTTTCCCCCCTCTGGAAATCAGTCAAGACCATCTTCCTATCCTCGAAGAAAACCTCAAAGACAGTAAAAGTATGCATGAAAACAACAATAACACAGGAAACCCTGAGGCAGTCACAGCCGGCCTGCGGCGCCATCATTTAGAGGAAGGCCCGCTGAATTAAATTATCATTATTAATGGCGCGTGTGAATCTGAGGTTAAATGGATCATTTTAATTTTCCGCTCCAAAGCCACACAGAACGTATCTTCAATAGTGCGGTCCAAAAATAATCCATCCACGGTCTACGTGTTTGTTCCTATTCAGAGTCACCAAAGGTTATCCCAGCATGCACTGGGTAAAAGGCAGGTTCCTCACATCTGTTCAGCAGTTTAGAGTTTCTAGTCGACCTGAATGAGCGTCTGTGCCTGCGTGAGTAGACTGGAGCAGCTCGAGAACATTATAGAATATGCAAACTAGAGCTGAAACAATTAATCAACTATTTAAAAAAAGAAATTACAAACAAGTGGGAAGATCTGTAAACTAAAGTTTTGGGGTTTGGACTTTTGAAGATGTCATCTTGGCCCTGAACATGTGACTGTGGCAATATGACGGACATTTTTCACATTTTTCTAAATTGGATATAATAATCCTTACTTGTGAGCCCAACATCGACTCCTCACAGAGAAGACGAGGGCTCAAAAACTTCATATTATCGAGTGACTATGCTGTCCCCGTCGCTCCACACAATCATCTTTGGCCTTGTGTTCGTTCTCAAGTTAATGTCCATAGCTGTATACTTCAAAAATATATTTTTTAAAAAAGCTTCTAAATAATGTCAGTGCCATTTAGTCCCTCTCCCTGAACCACCCCTTTGTTTCAGCGTAAAGAGGTTGTTGATTAGGAGATGTTGTTTGTGTTACCTTTTTGCATTCCTGAGAATACGATCTGAATATGCACTGCATCTAATTCACAGATTCAAAGTGGATTTAATTCATGTTCCATTGAAGCATCACGCTGTCACCGTGGTTTTAAAATGGGGAAAGCAGTGAGTCACCTTGACAGCCTCTTTTGTTCAGGCCAGAAAGCCACTCTGAACTAAAAGCAGCTCCACGCTGTGAGCTGGAGGGCTGGAGGATTAGTTTAAACTACTCTTCAGGTGACAGAGCCGTATGACCGTCAGTCATATTGCCTCATGCTGGTTCCAGTTCTGAATTGGTTTGCATGTCTCGACACTGCTCGGTCTCCCCACAAATGCACTGCGGTGACTCTTGTGCGTCTTGCTTGTGAAGTTGGTGCCTCGACTGCCGCACACTCACCTATAGTCTCACCATCTGATGTTTGTTTTTCTCCTATTTGAACACATGTAACGTGTAAGCTTCAACCATCACTATACGCCACGTGTGATCTAAATGTAGACTACATCGGTCACTTGCATCTCCTTCATCTACAACACATCCTTTTACTGCCACTGTCGTTCAGTTTCTGCTTGACCTGTGAACCATATACTGCCAATGAATGCTGACAGAGACGGGAGACTTCGCTCTAAAACGCACATCTCTCCTGCTCTGCCTCTCATCAGCACCCGGAATAAAGCAGTATTACTATTTACTCTTCCTCTGCATTGTTGTCCACCAGGCTGCTCTGCGGTCCGGCAATGGAAAATCCATTCGTGTTTATCCGGTTCGCGAGATGGCGCACTGCCGAGTTCCCCCGTGTTTTTAACCGCATCTACGCTGCACGTTCTTTGGACCTTTAACATGATGACAACTACAGGGCCCGGGCCAGCAGGCCGTCGCTCTCTGGCTCCGATCAAGTGTGGATGTGTATCATCGGGGTCCGTTTGTTGTTCCACGCTTGGCTCTTTCACATGGCCGCGGTTCTCCTTCCCCATAAATAATAATGCACGCGCATTACGGGCACACGGTCACAACTGCTGACCTCCTTCGAGCGGCGGCGATTAGCGCGAGGATTGCATTGCGTGTTGTTGTTTTTTTTTTTAACGCGCGGCATCATTTCGACTGCGAATTAAAAACGTGGACGCGGCGCTGCCTGCGGAAGATGAGCGACCGGCACGTCGCGCTGTGACAGCCGCGGCACGCACGGGCTGCGAGGCCGACCGGGACCGACTACCGCGATAAGTAACGACCCTAAAAGAAAGAGAGAAAAGAAGCGTCACTTACATCAAGAGCGGCGGTCCCAAAGTGTTTTCATCCTGCGCGCGCGGCGGAATTAGAGGTCCTCGTGTGTGTGTGGAGGCTCGAGGAGCACGACCCGCTGCGTTGGTTTGGTCCAGATGTGTAACACCTTCCCTGCTTGCTCGTTTGTTCATGTATTTAAAAAAAAATACAAAAAAAGATACAAAAAAGATACACAATAAGGAATGCGCAGCTCTGCCGGACGTTAGATAAATAAGATAAATAAATACATTTCATCAGGAGTGCTTGGCTAACTCTGCTGGCGTCACGTCTGAGCGTGTGTCACTCTGAGCTGCAGTGCGCGTGTGAGGAGACTCTGACGGGGAGGTGGGCTCTATTGTCTCTACTGTGGATGACATCATCCCAGACCAATGGCGACACACGAGATGGAGGGCTCAGGGGCGAGCACGCAGCACGTGCGGGCTGGTGGAGGAGAGGGTGTGTGTGTGTGTGTGTGTGTGTGTGGAGGGGGGGGGGGGGGGGAAGGGGACTTGTAATGGGTGCTTTATATGGCTGTATTGATAATTAATTAACATAATTATATATATATATATATATATATATATATATATATATATATACAACAAGATACAGACAAATAAAATAGATATGTACTTTTCATGAAGAGACCACAGTTAATATAATAATATTCCATTCCCATTTTAAGTTATGCTTATAAAAACATTAGCACTAACTCCTCATTTTGTTTTGATAACATTAATGGATGCATTGAACAGGAACAAAATCCACATTTCTCTCCTGAGAACAGATGATGGACACAGATGTCATGTTGACAAGAAAATGATCTTCTCATCTGAAATAGGAGAATATAGACTCATTTTAGCAGTTTGGCTGTCACTGGTTACAAAAAAGACAGCAAGAAGAGTAATTTAGCCAGAAGTGAGAAATCCTGGGATGATATGTTTAGCTATAGGTTTGACAACCCTTCCCGCTCCGGCCTTTTTGTTCTTAGGCCGACGTGCGCGGTCAGCAAGAGCCCCTGGTAGATGGTCATCTGTTGTTTGATCATCTTAAAGTCCGGGGAAAGTAAAGTCTTAACTCTTTTTGTTAAGATTTGCTTTAATACACATTATGCATGTGAGAAAATAATTGCTGAAAACATGACAAAGACTGTGCCAAAGAAATACATACGGTTTTCATCGGTTGTCCGTCACCGCCTGTCTCCTGACCGGCATGTATGCGTAACATTCGTAGTGCACATGACAGCGTGCTGCATGTGAGTTCCAGTTAAACTTGTGATATTGGGCTATACAAAGTAAACTGAATTGAATTGATGCTGATTTAGTTCGATAAAGACATCACCGACTGTTGCCAAACAGCAATTTGGCTCAAACAGTCGGCCAACCGGCCGGCACTGTGCCCTCTTGTGGTTCAGGGTCTCACAAGATGCACATGCATCTGCATCGACACCTTTGATCGCCCAAGCTTGCTCAGGATTAGAGGAATTACAACTGAGCAGTGTTAAAACATGACCCGGTCTCCCCTATACGCTACATTGGAGTTGTGCATTTCTCCTGCAACTTCAGCCTCCACAGAGAGAATCAGAGCCCGCCCTTCTTGTAATGCTACTGCTACAAATGCTCCTACTTCTTGACACATTGATCCACTTTACCAACCAGACTAAATGCATGCCCATTCGCAGCTGTGATTGGAACTTGTAATGAACAGTCTCTCAGATTCCCAAATTAACAGCATTTCAAATCCCAGTGTATAATTAGGGATGTGTTTGCACCTGCTGTACTTGGTAATATAATGATGTGCTAATCTGCTAATATGAACGATCACATTTGACACGTGCATTGGGAATTAGATAATGTGAGTGTTCAAAAACATCTGTAGACCTGTGTCACAATTAAACCCTTCAGTGATGCTTGTTAGCTATACTTATGATTACATAAAGTATCCAGAAAATATGTATTCTGTCTTTGCAACCAATTTTCTGTTGCTGAAATGATCTAACCTTCCCTCGAGAATTGTGTCTTGTACTACAGGGATTTCATTGAGCGGTTCACACACCTTCCTTTCAGAGCAGCAGGAATGGAAGGACAGTGATTAATTTCAATATGCCTCTTTAACCTCTTCATATCTGTTCAGGAAGTTAGTTCGCGATCTGTGGCCAAAGTTCTGTTCACTCATCCGGTCCCATGAGAAGTAAGTGACACCTCCTTTAAACCTATTGAATTAAAAAGGACCTTGTATTAAGGATCTGTGCTAAATACTAATTATATGGAGGAACAAGTAAATGAAAAGGTGATTGTATTGTATGGCATAAAAACGCCAACATTAACTTCCACACATACTGTTGACTCATGCTGTTGTAGCTCATTCTATAGAAAGGCTGGAATCTGGGTAGTACAGATCTTCTGAAATGCATTTCTCCTTACATACCTACGATTTATTGAATAACATTAACTGTTAAAGTTGATACATTTACAAAAAGTTGAGCTTAATGTATTATTTTAATAATTTGTATACATTTAATAAATAATTAATAAATGGTTTCTTTGTCATTGGTGTTACCTATAGTGTAAACAATGTTTAGAAACATATTTTGTATCATTACGACCTGAAATCTTTACTTAAGTCTATTCTATTACCTACATTTTTAATAAAACTGCCCCTGGTTAAACAACATTGTAAGAATCTATTTTATTTCCACGATCATTTTTGTCTGAAAAACCAACAAATGGAGAATATTCAAAGAAAAATTGTTAGATATTACATGGAAAACATATCATTGCATCACCAATCAACACATAAAAAACTGATAGAAATAAAAAAAATATCTATAATATCACCATCACTAACAGTTAATAATTGCAAACATGTTGTAACACAAGTGACGCAGTACAACACCAATTACATTCTTAACATAATACATTTTAATCTAATTCCAGTTAATATTTCAAACAATTGATTTAAAAAATGCCTTGTAACCTATTTTGAAGTTGAAAACATTTTAGTGCCAAGACCAAACGAAAGAGGGACCTCTTGCATCTTCTTTGCCCTTCACTCCACATCTACATTGCTAACATAGAACAGTCTCACATGTGTGCCTGACTCAGGCGGATAGAGAGTCTCAGCATCAGGGATGTCTCTTCTGTGGCAGACTAAGGCGTCTGCAGACCTCATCAAAGCCCCTCCCACCCTATCCGGAGCACCCTTGCCGTTGTTGTTTGAAGCCTTTTTCGTGAAGTTCAGAGCCAATCGAATAGAAGTTCCCTTTCTGCTTATTATGTTGGAGGTTCATCGGAGAAGAAATAAAGGCGCTGGACAACAGGGTTTTTGCCCCTTTACAATCTCCAGGATAGGGTCAAGATGAGCCCATATAGCCACTGGGTCGTGCCTTCTACTCTGTGAGATGGTGGTAAAGGACATAGGTGGCTGGTCATGCACATAGAGACCTCCAGTGTGGAGGGTCGCTTGCTGGTGTGACCCCGAAGTGAACAGACTGTATTTCTCTGGCTTATTTGCAATTGTAGTTCTCGCTAAAATCAATGTGAATGAGGCAGTCCTTCGAGGTCAGGTTTCTGTAGGCACTGTACAGCCACCGAATGTTGAATATGGGCCGCCAAAATCGATCTATATATATCTATTAATCTAACTGAAACTATATATCTATCTGTCGATCCATCTAAATCTACCGATCTCTATTTATCTATCTACCTATCAATCTATATCTATATACCTATTTATCTATCTACCTATCATTCTATATACCTATTTATCTATCTATTAATATATATATATCCATATCTATCTTGTCCTGACCCGGCTCTAATGCCATGACAAATGAGAGGGAGACGAAGAGATTAAGGCAAAATATAGGGGAATTTATTAGTTAACTAAAGGTGGGTGGCAATACACCACAAAAAACATAGAACAATCGGGAACGGTTACAAGTGATAAGTTGCTGTTGCCTGACTGGCCACACACGGACGATGCCCAGCGGTGGAGAGAGGGAGGGATGTCTCACCGGGCCCAGGTGCTTCCATGTAGGGCTTTCCACGCCTCCAGTTACCAGTTGGGTGCAGGAGACAAACAGACCAGTAAACAGGCTAGGGAACCGTCACAATCTACCAATCTCTCTGTCTATTTATCTATCTATCTATATATCTATCTTTCTATTTATATATCTATCTTTCTAATTATATATCTATATCTATCTATCTATTGTCACAACCTGCTGAGAGATTGCAACAAACTGGGAGACAAACAAGAAGCGATTTATTCTTCCTATATATCCATCCCCCCACCTAGGCCTTTCAGACCACATCTCACTGAAAATGACCCCATCCTATAAACCCCTAATCTGCAGAACAAGTCTGATTTACCAACATCTTTAACCTCTCACTGCAACAGTCTGTTGTCCCCACATGCCTCAAATACACTACCATTAAGTCCGTGCCCCCAAAAAAAACAGTCAAAGGTCACAACGACACCAATTGTGATGAAGTGCTTTGAGAGACTTGTACTATCTCACATCAAAGCCAGCATCCCCAATGATCTGGATAGCAACCAGTTTGCCTACCGGGGAAACAGATCAACAGAAGATGCTGTCTCAACAGCGTTCCACACATCCCTGTCTCATCTGGAGCATTTGTTGATTTCAGCTTCGCTTTCAACACAATTGCCCCCCATAAACTGATTAACAAACAGACCTCAATGAATGGGAAATGGGTTTCAGAATGGGAAACAGCACATCCTCCACCCTCATCCTGAACACAGGAGCTCCGCAGGGCTGCGTGCTCAGTCCGGCCCTTTTCACACTTTACACTCACGACTGCACACCCATCCACTCCTCCAACACTATTTTGAAATTCGCTGACGACACCACTATAGTAAGTTTGATATTAAACAACAAGGAGGCGCACTACAGAGAGTTAGGTACAACATCTGGTCGAGTGGTGTACTGACAATAACCTGGTCCTCAACACTACAAAAACCAAAGAGATCATTGTGGATTTCAGGAGAACCAGGAAGACCACACCTCCCCCTCGCCACATAAACGGTGAGGAGGTAGAGAGTGTAAGCAAAATCAAATTCCTGGGAATCCACATCACGAAGGATCTCAAATGGGCCATTCACCACCTGGTGAAGAAAGCACAACAGAGGCTCTTCTTCTTCTGAGCAAAGCCAAACTCACCTCTCTGCTCCTGGTCAACTTCTACAGGAGCACCATAAAGACAATTCTCTGCCACTGCGCCACCGTGTGGTACACCAGCTGCACGGCAGAGAACCGGAGAGACCTGGCCCGGGTAGTCAAGACAGCACAGAGGATCATAGGGACCAAGCTCCCAACTCTGGACACGGTGTATGCTAGCCGTCTACACAAGAAGGCTAGAAACATCAGCAAGGACATCCGGTGTGATCGCCTCCTATTGAACTGATAAGTAAAGAGCCACACAGCAATAGATGATAATTCTGATGACATTTTATCATAATTACTGTTCCATTGTAGCTTACCCGCTTGATTTGATTAGACTTTCTATGAATGAAATGTAATACTCTTTATTTATGGAAGAGTAATCTTCACAATTGTCTCACCAAATAGGTTCCTATTTTTTGTTTTGTCTTCATTTGACCAATTTAAATGCGTTCTTTTCAAATAAGCTGCCGGAACATTCAGGGCCTCTACTCCTCAACCTTTGGGCTGAAGAGCACGAACCCTGAATTCCTAAAATCTATTGAAAATGTTGTGATATTCTTGTGTTAAAAGAAACATGGAGTCAGAATGATGCGCTCACTCACTGTCCTTCAGGATATCATGAAGTCATGGTGCCCTCTATAAAGGCCAAAACAATACGCAAGGGCAGAACTTCTGGGGGGGATCTTGGTCTGGTATAGAGGAGAGCTGGCCAATCACATTTCACCAGTAAAACAAGGGAAGTCACACGTATGGCTAAAGCTTTATAAAAGTTACGGATTAGCTGACAGAGACATGTGCTGCCTACATTCCTCCAGCAGAGTCTCCTTACTATGAAGAGGACGTCTTTGATACTCTCAACACAGATCAGCCATTTCCAGGCCCAAGGAATTGTGCTGCTGTGTGGAGACCTAAATACAAGGACTGGATGTGAGCCTGACTTCCTGGATCCACAGGGCAACAGCCATGTGTTTGGTCAAGCCCCTCTACATCACACCAACCATCATCAACTGGAAAAACCTTGACTGCCAAATAAATCTAAATGGCAGGTAGTGCCAATCTGTCGGGCCGGCCTGTACATAGTTAATGGTAGGTTCAGAGGGGACTCTTTAGGGAGATTCACATATGTCAGGCCCACTGATCATCTCCACTGTCAGACCACAATCACATAAATGTCTACTTTAAAACCTTGAATAAATTCAAACCCCCCAAAAAGGAGTCCAGTAAGCTGTACAAACTCAACCCAACTTACAGATGGGTTCAAGATAGTGGGGACAAATTCTTCCATGGCGCTAAATTCCACTGATCTAATTATGAAAATGTTGGAATTCAGGGGAAATCAGTACGACACGACAAAAGTTGGTGTTAACATGACCACTGCTGACATCAATACACTATTTTCACAAGGCAGAGTACAATAAAAAGCTAAATAATGAAAAATGGTTTGACAATGAATGTAAAATGAAAAGATCTACACAAAATATCGAATTTAAAACATCGGCAACCAAACAATCAAGCCTTACAAATCAGCTTTAGCGAAACTCTCAAAAGATATAAATACACAATTAGGAACAAAAAACAAAATGATACAAATGAAAGATTGGAGGAAATTGAAATCTCTTAACAACATACAGTATGTTAAATACATTGAGAACAAAACCACAGGCATTACCTATTCAAGATGGTGACATTTGGAAATCACACTTTGAAAATCTCTATAAAAACATTCCACCAAATGAAATATCCGAACATTAGCTAACATATAGTCATGGTCTGTGTTAATATCCGAACACCAGCTAACATTAAGCTATAGTCTGTCTACTTTCATAGTTAGCTGTATATAGTTCAGTATCGAATGCTTGAGTTTCTAATTCAGATTAATATACATTTTCCATGACTCCGTGACCAGTATAGGTCAAACATTAGTGCTTCAAAAGAATAAATACGTCAATACGTTTGTAATATCCTTAAATCTAAATTAATTTTACAAAGTTGTGCTAATGTTCTAAACTATATAAAAAGCATAGTAAGTTGACTATCATGATGTAATAATAGTTTAGTATTGAATGCTTGCGTTTAGAATTCAGATAAATATTATAACGCATGTCCCCACTGAGGTGAGCAGCTGAAACTCCGTGACCACGGTGGGTGAGGGATGGGTCAAATGGGGAGTGCAAATGTCAGGAAAGGTGTGTTTATCCCTTACTTCTTTGAGCACGTGCAGAAATATTATCATTGCATTGCTTAATTTGTGTTTAACCAAAACATCAGTGCTTCAAAAGAAAAAATACGTTGATACGTTTTTAATAACCTTAATTATAAATACATTTTACAAAGTTGTGCTGATGCTCCAAACTTTATAAAAAGCATATTAAGTTGACTATCATGAGTTGTAACAATAGATCATGAGTTGTAACAATAGTTTAGTTTTGAATGGTTGCCTTTATAATACATATTAATATACATTTTATAACGGATGTTCTGAGGGTGAGGATTGAAACTCCGTGACCGCGGCGGGTTGGGGATAGGATCAAATGGGGACCGCAAATGTCAGGAAAGGTGTGTTCCTCAGTGCAGAAATAGTATCATTGAAGAACGTTTCATTGCATTGCTTAACTTGTGTTCCAAACCATGTAAAAGACATTTAGTTGATTATCATACTGTGCTGTATTAATTGTTTAATAATGAATATTAATGGTAACTCGTGTCAATAGTTCTTTTCTAATGTTACTAAAAAGGCTAGATTTACGTCGCGCAAAAGTAAGACATTTGTAACGATTAAATTGACATACATTTTAATTTAAATACATGGTAAATTATGACAATTGTAGGAAGTTGTAGTTATTACTACAAGTCATAATGTGACACCCCGTTAGTTCTGTGTCTGTCTCCCCAGTGTCTGTTAATTACTCATTCCCTTCACCTGCCCAAAGCCACTCCTCTGCCTTCTTACACCTGTGGTTTCCCCCCTATATATACACACACACGTGTTTTCCCTTGTCCCCTGCCAGATTGTCATGTGTTTCGTCATGTCGTTGATTCCCTGTTTATAGGCACGTTGTATAGTCCCTGTTTGTTAGTCTTTTGTGTCACTTCGCCTTTCATGTTTACCTTTTTCTTAGTAAAAAGATTTTTTTTGTTTCACGTTACCTGGACTCCTGCCTAATTCCTCTGCACCTGAGCTTCTGCGTCACCACACCCCGTGACAGTACTATCTGGCCAAGACGAGCTCAGCGGAGAACAGCGCCATGTTTACTGCTCTTCAGACTCCAGGAGGACATCTTTACGCCCACAGCTGCCCTACGGCCAGCAGGTGCGAGGAGCTCCTCGACCGTTTCCTAGCTACGGTGAGGGACCTGCCACTTGGTCTCAGCCTCGAGACGCAGCAGGTGCTCGCCTGCTTCTGCCCTTGGTCTCCGGCTGCCACTTCCGTGCCACAGCCCCTGCAGGTCCCCGCTGCCACCTCTAAGCTGCCGCCCCGGCCTATCCCAGCTCCCCGTGTCCCGGCTCCGGCACCGTGTGTGCGTCCGTCCGCCTGGTGGTCGTCCCCCGCCCCCCCAGACTGCATCTGCCGTGCAAATGTTGGCCTCCATCCTTGAACCACATATTACTAAATTAGTTCACTGAGAGCAGACTGGTTTCATTAAGTCACGACTGGCTTCTGATAACATTTGTCGCCTTTTGCATATAATTCATGCTGTGAAAGATACCGTGTCCCCTAGTGCCGTTCTTAGCTTAGATGCAGAAAAGGCCTTTGATAGGTTGAATGGGATAATCTATTGGGGCGTATTGGAAAGATTAGGTTTGGGACAAACTTTATTAAATTAATCCAACTTACTTTATATAAATCCCACTGCTACTGTATTTACAAATGGGATTGCCGCTCCTCGATTTCACATCACACGTTCTTGCCTTTTTATTGGCTGTCTCTTAAACCACTTCCTCAAACAAGTAAGAGAACATCCATCTTTCTTTGCAATAATTTTCAATGACACCAGTTATACAATTTCCTTATATGCTGATGACATTTTACTATATGTTCACAAAGCTCCTACTTCCATTCCTCATAGTCTAAGTACCTTTGGAGAATATAGTTACTTGTCAGGTTATAAAATGTATCTTTTACCAAATCACTTCTTTTACCATTAAACCAACATTTAATACCGCGTTCCGTACCTTCTAATATTCCCATTGTTAAACATTTCAAATAACTTGGAATTTGAATCTTCAAATCCATAAATACAATAATTTCAAAAAACTACATGGACATTTATAAATGTATTAAATCTGACCTTAACAGATGGACTCAGAGTTCGACTCGGATTTCAATTTTGAAGATGGACGTTGTACCGAGAGTTACTTGTTTTGCATCTACGTTACTTCCACCACCTAATTATTGGAATAAACTTCAATTCTTAATGTCTAAGTTCATATGGAGCGGGAAACAACCACGAGTTAAAATGTCTACACTACAAAAGCATAAAACGAAAGGTGGTCTTTCAGTATCAAAATTTTGGTCTTTGGTTTTGAGAACTCAATCTGGTTGAATCCAGAGGTATCGGTATCTTGGAAACCAATTGAAGAAAATCTAGCCTCACCACGCAGGTTAGAGGACCTGCTTTTTTTCTAATATTCCGCTCAAACAATCTAAACCAGAGGTGTCAAACTCATTTTAGCTCAGTGGGCCGCATGGAGTAAAATCTATGCTCCAGTGCGGTAAAATCATGGCATAACAACTTCAGATTGTTTTCTTTTGTTGTTTTTACTTTGGTCCAAAGTAGTACAAGCACATTCTGAAAATGTGCTTGTACTACTTATAATCCTCTTGATAAAACACTTCAAGTTAGTTGAAAATTCAGAGGAAAGAAATTTCAAGAACACAATGTCTGGAACTTAGACTTTGTCTCAGTGGATCTACAAAGCCATTAAACTTTAAGTCACAGCCTATCTGGGATTGAACAAAATACAAATAATAAATGAATAAATAAAACACTTCTAGGTATCAAATACCTCATTTGTCATTTCCACATATTAATCCTGTGCTAACTCAACAAACCATATACAAACTGAGGTAGAAACTTGTAGGCTACACTATTTATTGAGAAAAATAAAAGCTGTTCAATGCAGGAACAATTTCAACAAACCAAACTTATGAACTGAAGTGACTTATTAGTAAATCAAACACTGTTCAGTTTCTTTAAATTTCCACAGAAGACAATCATTTTCACAGAACTATATCAGGGTGCAGTGTCTCATGCAGCATTTTAAGGATTGTTAATTTCACTCCTGAAACCTTGCATCTTTTAGCTTTCACAAGTGCATCAATATCAGGTGTCAAAGCACAGCTTTGTTTTATTCATGCTCATTACAGAGAAAACTTGCTCACTGATAAATCGTGTCCAAGCCAGCTGCGGCAAATTTGCCCTTCAAATCTGAGTCACACTGCAAGTCTATTATTTCAAGTTGGATGTTGATGGGCAGATCAGAGGCATTCGCGGTGAAAGTCTTTCTCCAGTTCACCAAAAATCTGAAAGCGTTGCTCAAACTGCTGCAATAGTCCCGTTATTTGATCTTTGAACCGCTTCATGTCTGCGGCATGTTGGGTCGCGCACACATCTTTCAGCTGCATCACCACCTGCGAGTTGCCCCACCGAAAGATCAGAAATCCTGTCTGCAACTGTGTTTCTTGTCAGGCTGATATTTGCAAAAGCCGGGCGCTTTTCAGGACACACAACCAGCATGCATGTTTTCACAAATTCCCCCTCACTGGCTTTGAAGCCACTGCATTTTCATTTGAAGCCACTGCATTTTCATTAGCAATAAGGTAGCTGGCTTTCACTGGAGCGTCACTGATTTCTCGGCTATGAGTAAACACAGACTGCTGTTTCTTCAGACCTGCCAACAATTCATTCACCTTCTGTCTTCTCTGTTGTCCTTGAAACTTGTTGTATTTGTCGGCATGAAGAGTCTCATAGTGGCAACGAATCATGAAACATGCTGTGAACACACCAAACACACAGCTTTCCCATTCAATTCCATGAATAAATAGGAGGATGACCATTTTTCAAGGAACAGTCTGCACTCTGCGTCCACTTTTCTCTTTTTTTGACAGATATTTTGGAGCAATGAGGGTGGCAAAGCACGTAATGTTCAAATCGGGCACGCAGAATGACAAGCTAGCTCCGGACTAGCTGTGGCCTACTTGCTCGGCCCCGGTAAAAACGTTTTGCTTGCTTAACAGACATGCTATTGCGACATCAGGTGGACACATTTAGAACAGCAGTTTCTTTTATTGAAAAATTGCAGCTAATTTTTTTTTTTTGCTAAATCATCCCGCCATTAAACCCATTTGCGAGCCTTATCCGGCCCGCGGGCCGTACGTTTGACACCCCTGAACTAGACCCTCTGGTGTGGTGGGATCCAGTGAGGCCTTTATTGTGGCTAGATCGCAGGCTGGTATGGATCCACGATGTTTTTGTTTTGTTTCTGTCGTCTACGGGTTTTTACAACGCCAACAAAAACATTGTTGTCTTTCATCAAACACCAGCACCGACTCAATGGTGGATCATTGATGTATCTGTTGATTCCGTAGTGGTCACCCTTTCCAATGTGCACAGTGCCATAGAAATCCTGCAGTATTTCATTCATATCTTCTCTGGTTATGGTCTTCAGGTCGACTGTTTTCCCCATCTCTTCGCACCAGTTGGTGAAGCAGTTAATTGCCCACTTCGTTTGGCTGACAGTGTTTTTTTCGTTGCGCAACATGTCATAGGTCTCAATTTCTTTCTTACCTATGGTAGCATGACGTCCACCTGAAGAATCCTCTTCGGCTAACCACTCATCAAAAGTCATTCCCCCAAAATATCAAAGTTCACACGAAACATGTTTGGTAACTGTCAAGCTTAAAATGACAACTAACGGCTGCGCAAAATCTACCTGTTATTTTGAGTGTGTACTGATATGGATTGCTCAGATAAATATAAACCGGTGTACGCGACATTATGGCTCAATAAAGTACACCCCGTGACTCACTCTCAATCAATCAGAATGCTTGATTTCATCTACCCGTATTATAAATGTCGGTAACGCCAACGTTAACCTACATTCCTCTGGACTAGATTGTCGAACAGTTGGTAACAGCTTAAGTAACATTAACAACACATAACTAAAATGTTGTTTGCTATTTAATGTTAAATATTGGTTTCCTTTTACTGCCCCTCAAGACGTCATCTTATTACATTGAGAGGTGGAGGTAGAAATAAGTTACAGGCTGTGCAGTTTTATTATCATGTGGGCAAACTAAAAGAGGTGCTATCGAGCTATTTCGTTAGATTTTTCCCCGACATCCCAATCAACTTGCTATTTTCGGCCGATTCAGTCAGATTGGTGTGCACATTTTGAATGACGGAGGTTTAGCCAAAGCACCTCTTTTCCCTGTGTAAAGCCGACAAATAAACAATCGAATAACAATAGGGTCTCCGCTCTGACTATGTCAGTGCTTTTTGGAAAAATAACTACACTCAAAATTTTTAATTCCTTCTCAGGTCAGGAGCATATCCCAGCATGCCCTTTGCAGCAAGTACGAAACCCATCGAGCTCACCGTGAGTATGCATATTAAGTCCATGGCTCAATTCCTGTTCAATACAGTAAAATGGTAGGGCTGGGAAATAGGGATGACAGATAGTAATCCAATATGTGTAAGCCTTGATGAAATAAAGAGCTATTTGTAAATAGAACAACAATGTAGACCATTTCATGTGTTTCTGCTTCAAATAATTTTCTGTAATTTCTGGAACCTAAAATCACAGAGCTTGGATGTCTTTTTCACTAAACATCTCTAAGCTCAAGTTTTCCTTGACTGCGGTCATCAATGATATTAATATTTATTTCAGAATTCCTATTTTATGCTAATTTATTGCTAAATTCCACTGCATTCAGAGGGAAGTATTGTAATTCATGCAACAGACATTTAGATACTTGTCATATTTAGACTTAATATTATAAGCTTATACAGTGTAATAAAGATTAAATCAGTGGTCTCCAACTGTTTTGGTTTATGACCCCTCAGACGTTTCAGGACTTGGTACATTAACAATCTGATAATGCAATAATATACATCACTGACAGCGCCCATTTTTCTGCAGAATTAAGCTGCCAGTTTACTTCAGAACTGCTTGTCAGATGGTTAACTAGCTACCGCCCTCTACCCCACCCCACCTCTTTCCGACATCTGTTTAGCACATTAACTTCTGATACATGGCGTACATTTTGCTGATAATACGTCTGTACTGTATTGGCTGAAGGATCTTCACTTGTAATGGAACATGTTTTCGGAGTGTTGTTCTGTTGTTTGTATGAACCTAGTGATTATTTGCACTGCGTTCTATTATATTGTCAGAAAATCCTATTTTGTCTGCTCAGACAACAATCCAGCTGGTTTTGTAATAACTCACTTTTTAACCATGTGTTTTGGTTATTTGGTTGATGTGAAATTAAGACAACAAGAAGTTTTACAGCATCAGAAATGAGCAACATTTATTTCCACTTTTTGTACATTAAACATGCACATCAATAAAACTAAAATTGATCATATAAATACCTTTACTGTAATACTGTTACAATAAATATGGCTCAACATATTCTAGGTTAAATAAAAAACAAACTTCAATATCAACTGCTGTGCGACACAAGGAGACACTCTCAGGAAATACTCTACATGTCTTCTCTTTTTGCCAAAATTTTTTCATCCCAGATGATGGACCTGTTCGGTGATTGTGCAATTATTAGGATTGAGTTCTAAATTTATGTTAAAATATGTAACAGATATACGAAAACGGATGTCCATCTCATAATCTCTTATCTGTACAGACTGCACTGTTTTTGTCACACGTACCATTTGTGCAAACATTGACGAAGTAGTGACATGCCTTTCGCCAATTTGTGCTGGAGAGCGGAGGTGCGCGCAGACACACACACACACACACACACACACACACACACACACACCATACACACACCCAAAGATCCTAAATGTGCTCAAAGAATTTATACTTTTATAGATTTTAAGACTTAAGTTGTAAAAAATGCCAAACATGATACTGATTGAGAAAGCGTCGTGGAAAAGGGGACCAGACAGCGAAGAGATTATGATACAGCTGTGATTCACATGTACAGCAACACATCAACACGTCAACAGCCATATCAAAAATATTACATACAGTACTTTAAAATAGATTACCAAGAAACTCTTAATCTGATCACGTGCAAAAGTAAACACACCTACTCTTTCACAGAACTCCCACGCACAACGTTAATCGTTTACATGATATACAATGAGTAATTAATGTATAGATAGTAATAAATATCAACACACAAATATGTCACTTCAGCCTCAGTAATGGCTTTAATTTGATGTCGATGTCAGTATAACGTCATCCCATGCACTATCTTTATCTTTCCATTTCACAACACCCTTAGAAATATACTGCTCTAATCTTGTGCTTTCTTAACACTTAAAAACCCAAGTGACAGAAGGTTTGATGCGATTTATGCCGATAGCAATGATTAGATAGATGTTCAGTGGAACATAGTATTTAAAAAAAGGAAAGAAAGTTGAGAGGCGGTTTATTTTCAGTGGCTAAAGCTATACTTCACAGCATAGTGGGTGGTAGCAAAGTTCCAAAGTCCAAAGATTCAAAGTCAATCAAATATTGCGCGGTATCAATAACAACTAATGATACAAATAGTTATAAACCTTTGTGAAAATAGACAAAAACAGAGAAAAAACACGTTCAGTAAACTGTAAAAACCAGGAGAGGAGCCGTGTCTGTGTGTTTCCCTCGGTCTCAGAAGCTAGGCAAATGGCAGTAAGCCTCCAGGGAGGACAACAGGATGTAGACGAACCAGAGGGAGAGGAACATGAAGAAGGTGAGGAGCTTGGGTGTCCGTGGGCCCCCAAGCTCTCCGCCTGACACGCTGGGACGCCGGCGGTAGAGCAGCACCATCACACACACCAGCGCCATGGTGGTGAAGACGGTGACGGAAAAGGCCAGCGAGCCTGGGTCCACCTTGAACACCTGTCCTTTGGACTTCCAGTAAACGGCAGCGATGGTCCACGCCACGCCGATGCCCAGGAACACATTCACTGCATTGCTGCCCGTCACGTTGCCGATGGAGGCGTCCGCGTATTGGTCCTGTATGGCAGCCACTTTACTGGCAAATGTATCTGTAAAAGAAAGAGAGATATGAATTAAGCATGAAGAAAGAAATAGGAAACGGGTCATTTATTTTTCCAAATCAGCTTTTGATGGAGATTCGTGGTGTGCACAGACTCTGACAGGGACCCTCCCTTAAACACTCAGTTACCAGGGACTTTAGAACAAATATTGCAGGTAATATGAAATTAAACAACTCATCGGGCACAACGTGAGCCAGATCATTTAAAATAAGCCACGAGATATGGAGCATTAAAAGTTAATCTGTGTGGTAGAAAATGGGTACAACTTTATAATAAGACACCTTTTAGATGATTGGTAATAAGTACGGAAGGAAAAATAAATTGCATGCCTTCATTAGGTCGCGATTCCCAGGATCACTGAAGGAGTGTGAGGGCTAATGACCTGTCAACGCCTCATTTTTATATTCTAATCCCTGTGCTGTGGCAGTGTTTAGGAATACAATTAAGCAGCACAGAGAGGCACACAAGTGACACAGGATTTGTCTTTGTTTACAACTTGTTAAGACAAAAGCTCAGGAGAGAATTACTCTGACAGCACAGGCGTAGGCCGAGGTTACACAAGTCTTCCCAGGCAGCTGCTTTTCCTGCACGCACAAACCCCAAGAGGAAACCCAGGAAAAGTCTAACGTTAGAGCCGTTAGAAACCACAGACGCCCACCTGGAACAGAGGTGCCGAGGGCCACGAACACCACAGCGGTGACTGAGTCTTTGAGACCAACGGTGCAGCCGAAATGAGAGGCCAGGTCCCCGGTCACAGCCGTCAGAACGCCGATGAGGGAAATGGACACGATGAAACAGGCCCAGCCGTTCCAGTACTCAGTGGGGGGGACAAAAGCGAAGAGGACTTTCCAGAAAACTGTCAGGAAGTGCATAATGTAATCAAAGCAGGACGGCAGACGTTCCTCCCCGCTCTCTTCCTCGTCATCGTCACCTGGCAGGGACAGAATAGATGCGTGAAGGCCTGCAAATTACGTACCGAGACGTGCTGCGTCTGCCTTATGTTTTGACATCTGAAGGCCACATCCTGCAGTGTGGAAAACTGAATCAGACCCGAGAATGAGATGTTAAGCATCATCTGATCTCGCTGTGACATCACATCTCAGTTCCTGAATTAATATTAAATCATAAAACTTTTTAATAGTTCTGGCTTTAAGCTTCAATCAAGCTTAGATACCATGAAGATGCCCACCTCCATTACATTTAAGCCATTTGACGAATGGGTGGGAGTTAACCTTTTCAGCTCATTACATTAAATCTGTAAATATAGCTATGACTCAGTGATTGAGACATACATATCGACAGGAAGCATACTTCATAGACAAGCTTCTGGTCTATATATGTCTATGTCTGCATAAAAATGTGAGTGACCTCAACTAGCGAGAGAAAGAATGAAACTGCGAGACAGGAGTGTATTAACAGATTGACATGCTGCATGTCAGCTTTTAGCCCCAATGCTTTGTGCGCTAGTGCAGCACCGTAAGGTTCAAAAAGCCAAGTGAACGGCTTTTGAAAGAACAAAATAAAAGGGGTTCACCATACCACATTTGTCTACATAAAGACTTCAGAGCCATTAATTGTCCAGGCAGAGCTGGCCAGTTTAGTTTTTATGTTGAGCCACATGAGGAATTCTCCACATCATGCATTTTTAATAAAACGTCTGGGTTAAAAAGAAGCAGCAAATAATAAAATATATTAAAACAGGCTGTTTTTGTATTCTTTCATTCATTATCCATTAAATCAGGCCTTATTATTATTATTCAGCCAAACTGGAGCATTTCGGATTGTATTTAACATGTATCTATAAAATAACAAGAAAAACAACAGAAGGAGCTGGGAGGCCAGATCCAGCCTGCAGACTCAATTTTCCACAGGTCCGGTCTCAGAGGGATGAACAGATGAAACATTTCGCAAAGCTGCGACTCACCTGCACTGACAGTGACCGCACTAACAAACTGCTCTCTCCAGCTGCTGCTGCCCACCACCAGAGCCAGGTTTGTCTTCTTAATCAGCTTGTCCACTGTGCTCTGCAGACGGCCACAAGGACACAGAAAGCAAAAGGACAGCTTGGTAGTCGCCATCTCTGTACAGTTACGCAATATACAGTATTAATATCATCTTCACACTGTCATATGATGCTGATGTGGTAAATTAAGGTGCAATTAACCGAGTCGCTCCTCCCACTGTGGTGCACAGTGAGTCACCAAAAGTGATGCAGGGGAGCGAATAAACTCCACTGTATCCCATAAAAGAGGCAAGTCGCCATCATAAAGCTGCTTCACACCAGTGCAGAACGCAGAACTGTTAGTATTAGCACATGAAACTGTAAAGTGTACGTGCAATATCATGTTACAGCTTGAATCTGGTCTTAAAGGGGAACACCACCAATTGTATACATGAAGATTAGTTTACTTTTCCAAGATTGTGACACAAAACAGTTGAAAATTGGCTCTGACGGGAGCGCTTTAAAGGCGGAGGGGCCAGCCGTGGTGGGAGGCATTATGTTTTTGGGTTGTCCGTACGTCTGTCCATTTGTCCGTACATACGTACAACTCGGCACGACTCAGTGGTTAGCAGGTCCGTCTTTCAATCAGAGGATCGGCGGTTCGATCCCCGGCTCTGCTAGCCCCGGTCGATGTGTCCTTGAGCAAGACACTTAACCCTGAATTGCTCCCCGTACCTGTGCCTACGGTGTATGAATGTAAGCCACTTTGGATGAAAGCGTTAGCTAAATGAAATGTAATGCACAATTCTCAATATCTCAGGAATGTCTTCAGGAAATTTCTTCAAATTTGGAAGCAAGGATGAAATGATTAGAATTTGGTAATCAAATGTCATTGTGACGACACGTTTTCTGGCCATAACTCAATAATTGATATGCTACTTCTACAATTCTGTCCAAATGTCTATTAAAATGATGAAGTGATCACATTTTGGACAACATTGATTTAAACTGCAACTTCACTAGTTGGCATACAACCATGAGGCGGTAATAGTTGTTTGAGTCGTTTTAAATCTCGGGCTCTGCTGCATCAATTTTGAGAATTTATTTGATCTCTATTGCAAAAAAACCAAAACTTCTATCTTTAAGGCAGCGCAATACAAATTTGATGGAGTGGCCCTTTGAATTCTGCATTACGTTTATACGATACAATTAGTTACATGCACTTCACCAATAATCCATTACGTTAGAGTACAAAGTAAAATACGAATACCCCAAATAGTGTGACATAACAGATATTGGTGTAAGAGTCAAAAATATCAATGTTTTATTTTGTCACCATGGACCAAAAACTGAGGATATTTAATAAAGAATGATGCACTCTCAGTGTCTTCAAAATATTGATGTCCAAAGAACTGCTTTCATGGATATTCAGTATGAAGACAAAAAGATAAATATTCTAAAGACAAACTAAATATTGGCATTCATAGCTGCTTTTGAGAAGTATTGAAATAAGCAAACATCAGTGAGAAAGGTGAGTGTGGTAAAAACAATGTTTTAAAAGCTTGCTTATTTTACCTTGAATTCATAGGACTCCTCAATTACCACCTCGAGCTTCGTGTGCTCGCCCAGACAGGGGCAGCCCATCTTTGACACGTCCTCCGAGCCCACTGCTGTCTTGTTGTCGTTGGTGTCTCCTGTGCCAGAGAGACAGGTGTGTAAACTATCAGCCCGGTCGTCACACATGGGGAGGTACCGCAAAGCAAACCCCAACAAAGCATATAAGGATCACATGGGACGTAAGGATTAGTGTTAAAACATGTGCTGTGAAATGAACACATCAGTTATATGTACAAGTACGGCCTGATTCATTTCAGGTAGTTTAGATAAAAACAAAAATTCCATTTTAGTTTTTGATCCTTCCTAAAATGCTCTTTGCATGAATCCAATAACTGCTGTATGACCAAAGCAGCTTGATTATTTCGTGGACGTGACGTTGTTGACTTAATTGAGTTATTTTTGAGTGGGCATGCCTTTATTAATATCAATATCACGAATTTGATGGAGAAAAATGTCATGGATGTGCGGATATTAGCAATATTTAAAGGATAAAATACAGAATCAGAAATGAATTGTGTTTAGATATTCTTTTGCAATATTGTCAGCCATTACAATACTTAAAAAAAAAAAATATATATATATAATTGATGTACAACTGCGTAAGGTATATACAAAAATGAACAAATTATGAATAACTCCTTTGTGCCTTTTAACTCTCACGTTGAACTTACTTCTTGAACTCGAGTGCAGCAGTTAAACCTCAAGTCCTCCAGCATTAAGCATGAAATGCACCAAAGGGACTTAAGAGATCACACCTCAGAGTTTGTATTAATGAATATAAACTGCTCCAGACCAAGAATTCAAACTTAATATAAACGACCGAGGATGTGAAATAATATTCAGTCCAGCCGTATAATGATGAGGAAAATCTCTCTGCTGCTGTGGCCTCCAGCTGCGTGCTCAGCTCACCGTGTCTCGTTCCCACATCCAGCAGGATGGGCTCCTCCAACACGACTGTGAAAGTCTTGTTCTTCTCGTATTCCTCGTCATCAATGACCTTCACATTCAGCATCTTCCTGAAAGGGGTCAGAGAACAAGGAAAGGATGGAGACAAATAGAGATGCGTGATTTAATTCATTTGCATTATTTAGGAAATATCAGCAGCGATTAATATGCTTTAACCCGCAGTTTGCATTTGTTACTGCCTATAAGGAATTGTGAAAATATTGTGTTGGAAAAAAAAAGATGGAAAAAAAATTGTGTTGGAAAAAAAAAGATGGAAACTGGAGATTTGTTAGAAATTAACAAATAGAAAATCATAAAGAACACTAAGTAAAACATTATATATATATATATATATATATATATATGTGTGTGTGTGTGTATATATATATATATATACATATGTGTATATATATATATATATATATGTGTATATATATATATACATATGTGTATATATATATGTGTGTATATATACACATGTGTATATATATATATATACATAGGTGTATATATATATGTGTGTATATATATATATGTATACATATGTGTATATATATATATATGTATATATATACACACATATATACATATGTGTATATATATATATGTATATATATATATACACACACATATATACATATGTGTATATATATGTGTATATATATATGTGTATATATACTGTATATATATGTATATGTGTGTGTGTATATATACACAACCATGTATATACATATCATATTTCCCAGCACCCCACAAGAGGGCGGACTCCTTCTACACCATTAATTCCATTAAAGCGCAAGAGAAACATAGAGAGATAGCCCACACCTCTCCCACACACTTCAACCTAGTCATCGGAAATTGGATTATGATCCTGTTCTCAGTGGAAATCAAGCACCACCGATGTAGGAATCCATGCAGGGTCAGGCCAACTCTTAAGACATATTTACAAAACACAGCTTTTGTCCTGTGCTACTAAAACATGTAAAGATGTGGTGTCAAACTGGCCGACATATTTGCCTTCATTCTCCTACACTGTCACAGTGAGTCTTTCTCTCCCTCTCCCTCCATCTCCCTAATGATATGTGGGTGGCTGTCTATTTCTGTCTACTCATGTACACTCAGAATTCGACAACACGGTGGTAGAGCTTTTTGCTTGCAGAAGAGAAGAAGTTTATTTTAAACACGAGTGATACGTCATCTGCAGTCTAATGTCAAGAAATGTCATACCAGTGGGAGCAAAGGGAATCGCAGCCTACAGTCCTCACAATGGAAAAAAACATAGTTCATCTTTTGAACAAGATGTTATTTCTAGTGCGATCTGCACAAGGACACAGTAAATTTACTTTAAAGGATCGTGGAAAGGCCTTAAAAATGAAATGTGGATCAGTTGCTATGGACTGTATTCACATAGCAGTCATTTTTATATAAGTCTACATCCCATTTTAACCAGAGTCTGTTTGTCCTTCTCATGTGTATGCAGATGTAAAGGATATAACAGGCAGGGATTAAACAAACATTTACATTACGCAGACCTCTGGCTAAAATATAAGCTATAAATGAAAGGCTGTCCAAAAGCAGCAGGGAAGTAGGTCCACCTACTGCAGCCATTTAAATCTCAACCTCTGCCTGAGTCTAATAGCGGGGTGATAATAACACAACAAGTGAACAGACCAAAATGTCCCGCAGATTGCAAAACGGGAATAAAAGGTGAAGGTGAGATTCATTTTATGATGGAAGTTTTGCAAATAAAATAGTTTTTTTTTTCCTTCTTCACCTGGTTGCACCTGAAGTACAACGAATGAAAACCTACTGGCTCGTTGAAATAATAATAAAAGTGAGCTATGAGTCAACAACAAACCCGCATAGACCGTTGTGTTAACAGGCTGACGGCCAAAGTTGAACACTGTAGAGTCAAAAATCAATTCAGTTTGGATTTTTGATAAATTAGGAATCAATTCTGAATGTGCCAGAACTCTGAACCCACGTCCAATGACGCTCAATAAAGCTCATTCATTTTGGTAAAGAGTGTGACTGAAAAATAAATATGTGTTCACAGTGTGGTGTTTTTTTTCAGTCAGTCTTTTTGACTGTGGAAATGTGAATATGTTTCATTAGTGCATTAGGTCGCTGGACTATCCTGTTGAATTAAGGCTGAGCAGAGGCAAAAGCAGCCGGGGCCCTACGGGGATATGGCACTCCGGTTAAGACTGTCACCTCTAGAAAAAAAGGGGCAGGCAGCTATGTGAACTTTTTATTTGGAGTTTCCCGGTCCTCCACTTAGTGCGTCGGATGCTCCAGTTTCCTCCCACAAGCTAAAAGACATATCCAGTAAGTCATGACAACTGGAGTCTCCAAACTGCCCACAGGTATAAGTGTGAGTGATTTCATGCCTCCATGTTCCCCCTGCACTCTGCATGCCGGGACCGGCCTCCTGAGAGACGGACAAAGAGGACGCCAGTAGGGAGAACGAGCGAATGCAGAAAAGCACGACAGTATTGCAAATGTCTACGACTGAACAGGGCGCTGCCATTTAGTTGAAGGATCATGGCTCAAACCAATATGTCAGCATGCTGAAGGGTTTTTGAGCAAGATACCGGAACTCTACCAGCTCCAGAGAGACCGCATTGTAGCTGAAGATGAACACAAAGGGAATAAAAATGTTTCTCTTAAAATATGACCGTTGTATTATCTCTACTGTAAAATGTTGTTGGGTATATCATGTACAGGATATTTATATAGAAACAAAAGGTTATTGACATTGATGATGATATACGACTCATATATATAAACTTGCAAATATTGTGTGGCAACATAATTAAGGGCTGCTGAATGATATTTAAACTAGTGAGCGAGGACAATTTTAACATATAACACAAGCAGCTATGTCATTCAGAACTGCAGAAATAAGCGTCCCCATATTTAAACAATAGTGCGACGGCCCGCTTTTTACTCCATCTACGAGTGCAGCTTTTGGGCTTGTTCAGACTGCCACCTCAAATCGTTTTTCTTCTTCTTCAGTATATCCAGATTGTATCCAGTTTATAGACTTTATACAATATGGATGTAGTCTCTGTGACGTCACTAGTGTGTGTGTGTGTGTGTGTTGTTATCCTAGCTTATGCTTGCTCTGTTGACATAGCCGGGCCGGCAGGTCGCGCCTTTAGTGCATGTGATTGGCCCCTCTGGCTAGCTCACCACTGCTTCCACATGGCGCTGACACGCCGTGGCGGGACGCTGTCCTGCTGCAGAGCGATATTGATGTTGACTTATTCAAGCGTGAGAATAGTAAAGAATATCAGGGTATTGATTTTCCTCTTCGGAAGTGATCTCCTCACATCTCTCTCATCTTTCAGCTTATATAAGCGTCCCCGTTATCCACCTCAGCCTCAACTAGTGTGTAGTGCCACACATTTTGAGGCGCTGACGGAAACACATACAAGAGGAAGCAGACACACAACGCATCAAAGGGTCTTTGCAGATCTTCCTCTAATCCATAAACACAGAATGTAAAACGGTTCAGCCTATTTATTCTGGCTCAGAGGTTCGTGTCTGTATCATAATCTATTTACTGCAGTGCAGAATTTAGATGGTAAATTATTACTTAACTGCACGCCTGGATTTTAAACCGTTCCTCCTGGCTACACGCCAAAAGCTTAAAAAACTAGCCTTCCTTCTCTTTTGCTCCTCTGCATATTCAAACATCGACCGGGACTGGCATATGTACAGAAAGACACGCAAAGCAAGAGACACTGTTACACACACACACACACACACACACACACACACACACACACACACACACAGAGCTGCCTGGAGGCCTGCTGCCGAGTGTCAGCTCTTTGTCCCGAGTGCCCGGGGAAACACTCGGGTAAGAAAAGCCAGCTTTGTTTGAAGGATGAACTTTGGCAGCCTGCTGAGCAGTAAGATATTGGAAGATACACATTTAGCACGGAGCATTTGCAAGATTGTCTGCATAAAGACACAAATACACGCGTGGATGCTAAAAGCCCAAAATCCTTTAACCGTGATGCGGTTTCACCTGCATCTTTTAACAGGACTGACGGAACGCTCCGAATTAAACAAGCTCATGAAATATTCAGTCCGACTCGCGGATCTCACTAAAGAGGGAACAAAATGTGGTAATGTACAAGTGTTAGGTCCTTGAACATCTGTTCAACAGGGAGCTTTGGCTCAATTGGCTCATTGTCAGCTGCCTTTCATTCTCTAAACTTCTTAGGTCTCTAGATTCAAAATACAGCTGGCTAGAAAGATAAGTAAGCTGCTGTGATTTGACCCAACTGGACGTGGCCATTCTCTGACTCAAGATCTGAGCCAGACTTTTTTACCTCATGATCAGAGTGCCCCTGCATTGGCTTTTAAGTCCTTGTTTGCTATTCAAAGGAGCACAGGAGCAGCGAGAAAGGCTTTGGCGTTTCCCCCGCTGCTTTTGGGTTTCCTTTTCATCCGTTTTCCCAGAGCAAACTGTCCTGCTCTGTTGGGTCCTGCTCTCCACACTCCTTCCTCTCCTGCTGCACAGCGGCTGTTGAGAGAAGCATGACTCCAGATAATATGAAGTGTGCAGATGCTTGTGCCACTGTCAGCTTGCCACAGTCAGATGAAAAGAGTCTTGGCTCAGTGGGCGAGGATTTTATCTAACACTCAGTCTCCATTTGAATGCAGATACAAGCTGCCAGCTTGTAATTTTCCTGCGATGCACTAGTGTCTCATTAACCAGCTTCAGATGCCGCCTGCGCTGTGTTGAGAACTTGTGGGACTCCTTTAACCCTCTTCACTCTCCTTAATTGCTTTTGATGCTCAAGAAGCTCTTTCTAGTTCCCCTTTGGAGCGACATTTTGTTTGATGTGGGTTTAAAGTGGATTCGGCGCACAGACATACTCTTAGAAATACACACAGAAGAATGGCACAAAAACCAAGAAAACATGCAGATAAATGTGCACAAGCAAACTGACAAACGCACAGACGGATATATAATAACATCTAACCTCACTGCGAGGTAAAAAAAAGACAAATAGGGAGATCTGCATTCCTCTTTGACCCAGCGTATTCACCTGCCTTTCCTCCCACTCAGCCGACCTACACAATACACCTACACACGAGCCCTGCAATTCTCCTCACACGCATGCATCTGACACATTTTATTCCTTTGTTTTGTCATTTGGTGTGCTGTAAATCATTTTTGATTTGATGAGCTTGATACACAGTACAGTGCATTTTCTTTTTTAACTAAAAAAGCTAATCACTTCTGTGGATAATTGCCAGGTCCTCTGCTCGTCATAAAACAAACACAAGTGTGTACTCGCCATGCAGCCAAAGCTTCCACACAACGTTGAAGAGAAAAGATGGGAAAACATCCCACTTTCACCTCTCTCTCTCTGTACTCTTCATCCCTGCTCTTTTTATATGCCTCTCTCTGCTGGTGCATCCACGAATCCTTTTGTTGAAAATATCACACGTTTTTTTGGCATACACCTGTTTCAGTTGCTGCTCAAACCTCATCCCCTCTTCTGCCTGGTTCTCTTTCTTCTAACATCCACTCGCTTTGTTTTCTCCAGTGGAGTTTTAATTTCTCTGAATTAAAATAACCTGCACAAACATGCTGTGTTAATTCATTCATTGGAAGCTTCTTCTTCTTCTTCTTCTTCTTCTGCTTCTTCTTCTTCTTCTTCTTGTTTTTCTTCTTCTTCTTCTTCTTCTTCTTCTTCTTCTTCTTCTTCTTCTTCTTCTTCTTCTTCTTCTGCTTCTTCTTCTTCTTCTTCTCCTTCATTTCAATTGTTTCCTCTTTTACATCATCTCCATTCTTTCATTATCTCTCTCTCTCAATGATATCCTCTTATCCTCCCACGCCATCGCTCTGAAAAATCTAAACTTCTCAGAGGCAACGTATCTTTGACTCATAGAAATAGTCCTTTTATCCTTTACCAGAATAGATCATTTACAGTAATCTAGCAGGACTGTCTAACATGCCAACGTGTGGGCTGTGATGTTTGACAAAGAGATGAGAAACAACCAAGTCGTCACATCAAAGAAGAAAAGGGAACAGTTGTCACTCACATGGTCTCATCGTTCTGAAACTCCAGCTTGCCGGACACCTCCTCGTAGTCCTCCCCGGCCTTGGCGGTGCCCTCGACCGTGTGGTAGGGCACCGCCACCTTCCCCCTCGCCCCGGACGTCCGGTGAACCTTCACCTGCATGTTGCCGATGCTCTCGCTGACCCTCGTGGAGTTGCTCTCGAACGTGAAAATGCCAGCGTGGTCGTCGTCATAGATGGTCACCGTGGCGGTTGGAGCGCTGCCCAGGGCCGCCTTCGGAGGAACATGGGAGACACCCACCGTGCTGTTGCTGGAGGTGATGGAGCTTGGCTCCAGGACGGAGACCTCAGCCCGGTGCGCGATACGTGGATTACTCAGGCGCACGTAGAAGTGCTCATCCTCTTCAAAAATATCATCATCAATAACGCCGACAGTGAACTCTTTTGTCGTCTCACCAGGCTTGAAGACCAAAGTCCCCTCAGCGAACTCGTAGTCTGAGCCGGCGTTGGCAGTCGCATCCTCTGTACGGTAGTCCACCTGCGCGGCACATGCAAAGATGTTTAATATTTATGGAGTTTAATAAAAATCTAATTATTAATATAAATAACATTTTTAAATTGACCATAAGCTTTTACAATCGTTCCTATTACCTTCACAGTGCAGCCACTTTCTCCGCCATGTCGGGTCACCGACAGCTTCAGTGAGCCGCAGTTCTCAAAGCACTGGTAGTGAGAGGTTTCAAACTGCAGGTAGATGGTGTGGGGATCTTCCTCTTGCCCAGTGGCCTCATGACAACTCACCACCTTCCTGGCCTGGTCAGCGGCGTGCTTTTTCAGGATGTTCCCGGCTCCGATCATCATGCGCGTGGCTTGAATGCGATAGAAGGCCCGGCTCTTCTGTTGTTGGACCAGCACTTGGTAGTTGGCAATCTCAATCAGCTGCTCCATGTCTTTCTCCGGGTGCCTTTGTTTTAAGTCTTTAAGAGTGCGAGCCATCTCCCGTCGGGCTTCTTCCTCTTGAACTTGCTCCGCACTCATCCCTCCACCTTCCTCCACCCCCTCCAGCATTCCATCCAGAGCCTCTTTGGGGTCAGTGTGGGAGTTCACACCCGGACCGTCCATCTCCAAGTCCATTTTAGTGAACATGGCATCTCCCTCCGACTCGATGATAATGCCACGGGTCGTGTCGGCACGATACCGCTTGTGGACGTACTTGTAGAAGAGCAGGCGCCGGTCTGCAATCCAGGCTTGCAGCACACAGACGGGGAAGAAGAGGAAGGTGAGGACGGCCTCCCAAACCTCCACCTCCCCGGGGGAGACCACAGAGAGAATGATATACAACCAGATGTAAGCGAACACGCTCCAGGAGGCAGTGACAAAAAACACCCGCAGGTGCTTTACCTTGCGAGTTTCATTTTCCGGCACCACGTAGACACAGATAGCGATGATAATGAACATGTTGAATGCAGCGCTGCCCACAATCGTGCTGGGACCCAGAGATCCGGCCTCAAAATTATGACCGACCACTTCAATGAGGGAAAGCAGGATCTCCGGTGCAGATGAGCCCAGCGCCATCAGAGTCAGGTTGGATACGGTCTCATTCCAGATGCGTACGGTAGTTGTCGTCGTCTCCCCGTTGGGCTTCTTGATCGTGATCTCCTTTTCCTGAGAGGTGATTACTTCGATAGAAGACATGAAGCGGTCCGCGACAATGGACATGCCCAGGAACATGTATATAAGGGCAGCAAAGTAAACGATGGCGCGTGCCACCTTGTCACCCACCGCAGGGTTTTGGGGGTTCCACATGGGCAGCACCACGCCCTCGGAGCAGTTTTCGGTACTGGAGCAGTTGCCCGGTGTGCTGTCAGTGTCTTCATGGCTGGCGCTGCCCTGGGAGAAATGAGTGACTCCGGGGAGCAGAACCAGCAGAAAGGAGATAAACATATATGGCGAGGAAGGGGGAGTGAACTTCAAGATACTCTTGTGCAGAGACATTGCAGCGAGATGATGCTCGGAGTCTTCTGATGCCGGAGTTCAATCCACGTCACATGTGAAGAAGGTCTATCCAAATATCTGAAAGACAGAAGAATAAGAAATGTGCGTGTAGGATGAGATCGTCACAATCCCTGCATCAGATGTTCACCATTCAGGGTTATATTCCTTCTATAACCTCGACAAGCATATGACATCACAGAAGTACTCACAGTCATACCCTTCTGTATGCAAATGACGTGGGATCCAACAGTTTTGTTGGTCCGAGTTTGGAAAGCTAGAAATATTGGCACCTACTAATCATTGAGTCATTGGTATTGAACCCCCTTGTCCAACTCCCACACATATATAATGTGCTCATATAATATTTTCGGTGCTAAGCAGCGGTAGAAATGTTACCCTCAGCACCTGTAGTATTGAGGGAAAAAGTGACTCAGTCCACCATGCACTGTCGAGTTAGAGGGGATTCTAAAAATAATCTTCACTGACAGCATAACAAGGTTGTTATGCTGTCAGTTGTTCAGCATCCCAGACCTACCGATAAATATTATAAGATTATTCTAAGGAGAAACAAATCCTGCTCTCTGATGAAAGTGCAGCATACCTCTCAACTACAATCTGTAATATGTTGTTTAATGCTAACAATGTAGTAAACACCTTTATTTTGCATTTTACACAAGACATTTAAACTATGTCAGGGTAGCAGAGTGGCCATAAACAGCTCGAGTGAACAATTCAGGGAGCACAGCATCAATGCTGTCCAGAGGATTAACATCTGCATTGATGTGAACAGAGAGGAGGAGAGGGGGAAAGCACAGGAATGCAATCTGCTGCTTCTTAATTAAAATTGCAAGACCCATCTCCATCTCAAAAATAGGTTGCCTACCTACAGCAGAAGAGATTTGACAATGCTGCATGTACAGCACATGCTCTCATTGACATGCAGCATGAGAGTAGCTGCAATCTCCCCTTTGACCTGCATAACTGGAGTGCACGTTTCTCATCAATTTCAGGGTGAAGCAGAGAGGCAGAAATTAAGTTGTGTTTGTTTGTTGCCTTATTGCCTTGTTGCCAAAAGACAAACAGATTATGTTTGTGCAATAACAGCTTTATGTTGTAACTCGACACATTTCTGCTGAACAGATAGAGTGAAACGTCAGCTCGTTCAGCACCATGGACAGCGACTCCTGCAACCACAAGGAGCAAACACAGTGAAACAAGAAACGAGTGGTCCTCAGTCTGGTTTTCAAAATGTTTCATAATTATTCAACAAAGACATTTCAGAAATTCCTGAATACTGGCAATGGATCATATATATACATATACATATACATATATATAGATATAGATATATATCTATATATATATATATATATATATATATATATATATAGATATATATATATATATTCAAGGCAAGAGTACACAATCGTGGTGGTATATATATACATATACATATATATATATATATATATATATATATATATATATATATATATATATATATATTCAAGGCAAGAGTACACGATTGTGTACTTCATCAATGATTCCTTTCTATAATATAATATAATACTGCCTTCATCGGGCACACAACCCAGCACAAATTTTGAGTGGGTGACGTTTCTATGGTAAAAGCAAGCTCGCCAAATGGGTTGTAATACAGGAATAAAACAGCACAATGGAGACAAAAGGCGTCTACATTCTAGTGGTGCGATAAACAGTTCATCAATATGCATTCCTCTCTGAAATCACCAGGTAGCAACACACTAAAAAGGTACAGAAACATAGAGATACTCTGTCTTGTTTCCCTGAAGAATCCTGGATTTATTACTTAACGCAACTCCCAAGCATACCTTACCCCCCCTTACATTGATAATTTGAGATCACCAAAGACATTTAATAGATTCCAAACATCCTGCTCTCCCACTACCGAACTACAATGATCTGCATTGCTGATATTTAACATTCATTTCTTGATGAACCGCCTCCGTGAAAGATGTATAACACTAAAACGCCCAGCAAGACAACACTTTTCCATTTAATTAAGTTTCTCATTTAACCTTTAATAAAATTCCCAAATTATCCAAATCTGAAAAAAAACTGCCTCTGACCCAATTAAAAATAATGATGATTTAATCCTCAAATGTGTTCCTGTTTGCTAAGCAGAGGTCTCAGGTTGGCAAGTAAACACTTCTACATAATGAGTCACACTTTGATGCCAGCACTCGTTTTGTGAGAGATTGTGTTTTATTCCTTTTCTTCAAATGGTGGCAGTCTCAATTTGTAATCAGACTCCTGATAAATGTAATTTCTACCATCTTGGGGAATGAAAAGTCATGAAAAAACTAAACAGAAGCAGAAGCAATGTGAACAACAACATAAAAAAACCTAACTGACTGTTTGCAGACAACATGGATTCCTTGAGCAGGTGTTGAACACGAACATAATCAATCAACAGAGAGCTAAGCAAAAATACATCCAACATGTAGCCTTCATTGGTTTGCATGCAGCTCCCTGTATGAGCGTTGGGGCTCAGCATAATGGAGAAAATCCAAGATACTCGTGCAGGAGAATATATTGAATGTTTTTATATCTTCTATTTTTAATATTCCAGGAACTGCATTACTCACCTGGGTGCAGTTGTCAGTGAGTCAGCTCAGTGTGGAAGTTATGGTCTCAAGAGATGAACTTATCTTTCATATCGCTCTGTGGGAAGACATGTTATCTCGAATGAGTTTTATAATCACCATGAAAACTAGCCTGAACGGATTCCACATTAGAGACTTTTAAGAAGCTTATTAAAAGCCAGATTTGTGGGCCAGTTTAGCAACTGGAGTAAAAAACACCAATTGTGTACAGACAAATTCAAAATGTTTAAATCACAAATGGGTTCAGGGACGACTAGATTATTGGACAATACAGATGCAGGAGAAAAAAGAAAAGAAAAAAAAAGCCGACAAATAAAACGGCTCCATTTGGTGCGCACAGCAGTGTCCCGGAGATACTCACGGAAAGACCCGAATCGTGCGTGGACCCCGGTCTCAGTGAGGCTCCCCTGCACCACTTCACGAGAGGAAGACACCCCGTGTGCCATCCACCCAGCAGGCTGCCGTGATGCTGTTGGCTTGTTGCTCTCCACGGTGCTTCTTCGCTATCTTTCCTTCTGACAGGTAGCCGACCTCAGCAAACTTAACACCGCCGGATTAGTTGCTTTTAATACATTTCCTTCGCTTCACGCTCGGCGAGACCTTCCGTGAAACCTAAGTCATTTAAAAAAAAAAGAAGAAGAAAAAAGCCCAAATACGTGTTCAGTTTGATGCTGTCCAGGCTAACGTTACGTGCAATTGTTGATGCGTAACATAACACATTGAATTACGGACTCTCTCCTCATTCCTCCCGCTTGTATCAGTCAGAAATTCTTCCATATATATAAAATCAACACAAAAAAAAGCTTTAAGGATGTTCTTTTCTCGTAAAAAATAAATAAACTGAGTGAAGAAAAAAAAAAAATATCAAAAAAAAATACCCTGCTTGTTCTGCCTGAGCTGGATAACGCAGAACCTAACAGGACTGTATATGAGAGTAGGCGTGAATGAATGGTGAAGGATCGAGAGGACGCAAAAGCACACAGCACACGGATCAGGACAAGATGGATATCAAGCAGAGGGATGCTGGCAGACACGAAAGAGGAGTGTGGTGTTATGCAAATGGAGGTCTTGTCTTACTCTTCTTGCGGTGGGCAGCGTTGGCACAAGACGCGATGAGCGAGAAGGACGAGCAGTAACACTGCAGAAACAGGGGAGGAGACGTTCACGAACAGCGCGGTACACGCGCACGGCTGGTCCTCCTGACTGCGCATCAGGAGTCCAGGATGAATGACCGTTTCTCTCTCCTGAATTCTCATGATTCGCTCAGTTTTCGTGTATTAGCCATCATGAACAGATGAACCTCCCGTCACATAAAAGCTACATATATGATATTCGAGTCAAGGACTGCTGCTTGTGGGTCTGTTGTGTGTGTTGTTGTTGTAATCTGAACAGAGACGGAGTAGAGAAAAAGACACGTATTCGGAATTGACCCTGAATTCTTGAGACGTACCATAAAGCTGGCAGAAGAACTTGAGCTACCATTAAGGAGAAATCAAACTAAACTTGACTTTAAAGAAAAGAGAGAGAAGGAGAGAAGAAAGAGGTGTGTATAGCATTCATGTTGTTATTACACATGCAAAACAAGATGACTGCAGGTGAGACAACTTTGCCATCCTGAGCCTTACACAAATAAGAGGAGTACAATAATATGTAAAGTTTGGCCTTTGGGTGGTGCCAGAGAAAACCCCCCACCAACATTATATTTAATTAAGGTCATTCTACGGATCATGCAGAGTACCACTCAGACTTTAAAGACAGTTAACAGTATAACGTCTGACAAAATAACCCAGATGATTGATGTCATTGTGATGTCATCAGGGTTGTGCTCTGGTAAACCCAATCTGAGGCTCAAGACTAAAATACGAGCGCTGTTTGAAGAAACAGAGCGTTCCATAAATGAGTTAACGAACTGGTAAAATGGATGCAAGAAGAACGTATGTATCATAATGCAAAAATAGCGCCTCTACGCAAGAGTGTATTGTTAGTGTGGATGCCAGTGATTATGATGAGACATGAGTCTAACAATATGCCCATGATTATACAGAACACACAGGCGATAATAACTAAGGTTAGCATTTAGTGAAAATATAACCCAGTTGGAGAGAGCGGTGCTCTGAACAACCGAGTGCTTATGGAGCTTGGACTGACTTTAGCAACACACCCTTAGACTTCTAAAACTAATAATATATACTAAAAATAAATACTGTTATAGTCTTTTGGCATGGAATTTAAAAGATGAGCTTAAACGATGAGCTTTAACAGACAGGGAAAGTCTAATAGGTGCAATCAAGTTGCATTATGGTAATTGTAGACTTCAGTGTTTTTCATTGTTTTTCAAATGTATCTTTATGAGTCCCCTAACTTTATGGAAACGCTATTCTAAATCTCTGGATCATCCTTTAATTAATCAAAAGAAGTATTAATATTGTCAGAAGTGGCTAAACCTTCATTAATCTATTCTGTCCTGGCAACTTATAGGCGTCCGTTTAGCTGTTATAATTCTAAACATGCTTAAAGGTATTATTTCAACATTCATATTCTTATAATTAGGGCTGTATCATATTTTCATTAATATGATATCAATATTTAATTTCTTAAATGCCATGGTCATCATCAATACGGGTATATTGCTTGACAATTAGCATGCATGCTTTTAACAAATGACATGTCACATTTTAATGCTCACATGCTTTGTTTTATTATTATTAGACATATTAGATAAGTGGCAATTCTGACCTGATGGTGAATCACCACCATCATTAGCACCAATCCACCGGGTACTATTGATGTCTGTATCCAATAGCCTCCACCGGTTGTTGACTTTGGAAATGTTGAACTGCTGACGTCCTGCATCGTCATCCCTGGAGCGACGCTGACCAAAACAAAAAATATATAGCTTTCATCTGGAGGAAATTAATTTAGTTTTTATTGGTGGATGATTGCCTGCAATAATTGTAGAATGGAGGCTGTGGATCTCCCACCTGTAGCGATGATAATGGCAAACCTTGGAGAGAAATAAAAGAGATTAGACTGAGATCTGGAGGACACTTAACGCCGGGGGAGGGGAACCACCCCAAACAGCACGAGGAGGTGCAGCACACTGGAATCTAAAAGAGGACTTGGCTTAAAATGACACGATGAAACGTGTGGAAATGTTTGAGCTGTTACGCGTGGAGGTGCTTCACTCGAGCGAGACACTTACCCAACTGTGTCACTCCAACACACCTTGTGAGGACCGGAGTCTTCCACAAGTTGCTAGCTTGACAGCTGGGCGTACTGACAATATCCATGTTCGTTGTTTATGTTCACAAGAATCATTTTGGGGCCGTGGCTTTGGAGGGAGGAGGGCCTTTTAGTGTTGCCACCTTGGCGACTTTTGAGGCTACTGCCGATAGCTACTTTCATTGCAAAAGAGTTAGCAACACTGGGCTGGGCTTTTCAGTTGGATAATTGAAATAAATCTAGCATGCTCTTGATAGTTTCTCACAGTTACCGAGCCTAGCTTTAATATCAAGGGATGGACTCTCCCATGTGTGTTGCAAATGTATGGGTCGCAGCCTCAAAACAAGAATTCACATACTCAAACATATTTAATCAGAATAAATATGTGCATGAAAAAGAAACGCGTTCAGTGATCTTTTAAATGAAAAATGAACATTGACATACTACTAAATGGGGGCAGATTCAGATGTATGTGACGAACGCTTATGAGAGGAGGAGGTGCTACTCAGGATAACCTGTGATACTGATGGGTGCTTCTCTAGATGCACAAATTATCACAATCTCCAATGTGTTCAAATCAGCAGATATGTCTGTATCAACAATGTCACTATCCATCTTTCATGTTTCTCTGACGCTGTTATTCAGCACCATGGACAGGTCCTCAAACTCCACTGAGAGAAAAAGTATCCACTCGGTGGCCATTTTATAGTTTTTTAAGGTTCACTTTTTGGTGGTATTGTTGGTAATATGTAAATTCAATAATATGTTTATTATTCAGGTCACAGTTAATGGTGGTGTTGTACTGAATTACATTATCTGTGAAGCGGCTCTAATTGTGTGTCTTCTGTACAGAATGTTAGAAAACACCTGTGAATATAATGCAGTCTAATACAACTCCATTAATAACTATGATCTCAATAGTAAAACATATACATTAGGATTAGATAATGCCTCTTCGACAGTGTCAACAACAACTGAACGTGTGGGTTTCTGTGACTGAAATAGAAAGTTAGAGGCTCTGGGCTTTTTAATTGGTTAATTGTTTGGTTCACTCCTGTTTCTAGCAGCCGAGGACCATTGCTAACCTCAGGCCCATTGTGTCCCCAGCTGCGTTGGAAATGTTTATTCATGTGTTCATTTCCTCCCATCTTGACTACTGGAAATCTCTTTTTACCTGCCTTAGCAAAACTTCCTTAAATCTTCTAAAATTGGTCCAACATGCTGCTGCCAAGCTTCTTACCAAGTCCTCCAAAGGTCTCAAGCTACTCCCATTTGGATTTATTTACCCTGCCGAGACACTTTTACAATGTTCACTGAGGTAATAAATCAAGTGCAAAGTACGGTCCTTTTCTCTATTTAACAGCAGCACTACGCCTCCGCCATTTTGGACTGAATGTGATTACCATGTATCAAAGGACGCCAGGAAACTACATTATTTCCATTCTATTGTCATATATTTAATGTCTCTACCGAAATGGCTTAACATGTGGTTTAACAAAAAGATACTATAGATCTGCATACTGTTATAATATATCAAAGTAAATAGATAAACCTTTTCCTCTCTTCCTAGAGGAGCACAGAGTGAGCAATTTAAATAAAAGCCAGAAGATCCCGAGCACTCTTGGGATTTTGAGTGCAATCTTAAATGTTTTTTTTTATCTCAAGGACCTTCAAATACACTGACCATGGATGTGTGAATGAGCTTTTAATCTTTATCTTTATACAGACACAAAATGTCGACGGAGAAACCGCAGCGCTATCGAGTCCGGGTTCTCACGAAAGCACCCGAGTCTTGTCTCTTGTCTTCTTTGGCTACGTGAGCCCTCTAGAGCTGTGGAGGAGACACACAAACACGTTGTAATAATGAACCCATATCTGACTTGAGTTTAGTCGAGATAACATCAATAACAAGCACAGTGTGTTGAAGAAGCTCAGACCCTGTTAGCAGCTAGTGTTGGACCCAAGATTGAAGATGAAAGGAGGGAATGCAGATTTTTGTCTTTGTTTTTTATTTTTTATTTTTATTTTTTTAAATACTGGAGACGGACTGGGTTGGTGTAACTAATAAATATCCTCAATTTACAGAGATTAACCTGGAAGGTAGTTGTTTTTAAAGTATTTCAACATAATGTCTGTTTTCCCTTTTAACAACAATATACTATTATTACTGTATTTTTACAGTGTATAACATGCAATCTTGTGTTGCAGTTTTACGGTAATTTGACGACATCCGTCATGGAAACTTTGCTGTGAGACCTTTTACCTACATTATCATTTATATGGTCTGGCCATTGAGCAGCATTTCAATGCATCTTGTTAGGTTGCTCTTTGCATCAAAGTATACAAAATTATATTTGATAAAACTTTAGAAAGTGATCGTCTCCCCAAAAGTGTTTCCCTACACAGAGTATTTGAAATGTATCTTTGCTTCGTTATTTGATTGTCAATTTTCTCAAGTGACTCATCATTTATTTAAGTCTTATTTAATGAGTAAATAATTACTATTTTTTAAGAATCCAAAGGCCAGAATTGCATCTTTCTGAGGGTCAAACCCATTTGGCAGCAAGTACTGCATGCTTTGTCAGGTGGTGTTACCTTTTGTGTTAGTTAGTAAGACAATGAAATGAGGATTTATGAATAGTTAAAGCACACATTTCGGATTCTTAGAGTGTGAAGCCAGAGATATATCTTTACAAGTAACGATGGCAACAGGTGGCAGGACGACAACACAGCCCTTTTTCATTTTTCTCTCACAAATATTTCTGCACGACAGAAGTACTCATTACAAAGAAAATCCTCAAATTCCTCACAACTTTAAAACATGTAAATGCTGATATCTGTTGTTGTCCTCCTTGACAACATGTCAAACTGTTTCATTCTTCAATTTCTTTGTTTTCTTAATTGGGCGCCTGGGGCTGAGTGGAGAGCAGGGTTGTTCTTGCTCCACCAGTCCATGTCGACATGTCCTTGGGCAAGACACATAACCCCAAATTGCTCCCGCAGGCTGTTCCTGCGGTATGAGAACGGATGATCAGATAGTCCCGATGGGCAGGTGGGCAGGTCGGCCATCATTGTATGAATGTGTGTGAATAGGTGAATGATGACATGTAGTATTAATGCGCTTTGAGTGGTCCAAAAGACTAGAAAAGTGCCGTACAAGTACAGTCCATTTACCATATCAATATTCATTCGATATGTAACAGAGCTCTTCTGGACAGTATCTGTGAAAAGAAGCTGCCAGGTGTCGTGAGGTTCACTGTGATTTAGAAAGGGACAGGTCCTGGAATATATTTAGTGAAACGCAACACATTGTGATAATTGACATGGTATGTGAATTCATGTTTATGTTAACGATACCTTAATGATACAGCTAACCTCTATTAAAACATATTGAGCTTTATATAAATCAATTCTTCTTAAACAAGGGCCCACGGGAGCGCCTCAGAGCGCCATCTAGTGGGCATTAAGTTACAAAAGGTGGAGAACCCGACGTTATTGGAAGAGCACAACACATTTGATTTCTGCTTGAGGGCAGAAAAGCAACCTTCCAGGATGTGGTTCTGTTGCTATAGTAACCGTTCCGCTGCTATGTATCCGTGGACGTTAAGGACGTGTTTCACATCTTGCTGAGCTTTTCTTTGGCATACACTTGTGTATTTTTTATATTTATTTCTTGGAATCATTTCGTTAGAAATGGAATAGTGTTCAGTGAACCACTTGATGTGTGCTCGCTCTCCAGCTTTCTTTTTGTATTCTCTGTTGACTTCCAGCATGAAGGTCAATGAAAACACATGTGGTGTCAATAAACACACTCATACTTGTGTGTGTCTTAATTGTTCCTCATCAAACCAAAAGGGCTTCAAAGCTGTTTACTTCATTGCTTTTACAGATGTTTGCTTGGATGGCGTGGAGATAGGCATCACACTCCTGCTGTGTCCCGAGGACGGAGTGAGCTTGTCTGGACTGTTTCCTGTTAGACACAATAACTCCAGGAGCTTCTTGGCTGGAAACATCTGTGAACAATTAACCCCAGTATCCATCTTCTTAACCACAATATCAAGCTGTCTGACCTTGTACATCTGTCAGTGCTGTAGGTTCAAATATGCATTATTTTAATTATCTCCCTTGGGTGCCTTGCTGGCTCACCTTGATTCTTTTTTTTCATGGTAATAGCGATCCATATGTTACATAACAGGTTTATTGCGGTCCTTCATCTGAATTATCAATAAGGATGCTTTCCCCTCAAATTAATTAGCATGGATGTCTTAAAGCTTTACTTTGCAGCACATAAACCCATTAGTGGAAATGTATAATTCTGCCTTGAGAGTGAGTCCTTTGAAGATCGATGCTGCCGTTAGCCCGATTTGACCATCTGTTGCTGCTTCTGCTGCTCGCATGTTGCCATCTTGTGGACAATTTAAAATGTGTCACTCTTCATTTTGCATTAATACACACATTTAAATGTTCTTGGGATTGCAATGCAATATTATGCAGATCTTAATTTTAAAAAAATTTAAAAAACTGACAAAAGTCCAACTGTGAACATATTTTTTTTTAAATAGGAAGAATTTCATTATGAAGTAATTATTGTTGAGCTTTTTGATGTTAACTGTGTTAAACTAGCAGCTTGTCAGTGATACAGTGAACAAACTAGACGAATGTCAGACTAAATAATCTCACTTTGACATGAACATTATTATGAGAGCTGCACAATTGGCTTAAGGGCTGAAAAGCCGTGGTCTTTCCATTCACATTTTTATAAAGAGCTCATATATACTTAACAACCTTTAACCCCCCCTCCCCTTATGCCTGTCTCATGTAGTTACCGGCAGCTTTGAATAAAGTAAAAATCATAAAGCCAGATTGCAGCATATGTGTGTTCACCAGATAATCCTGCTCAAGTATTTTGGGGCTTCACTCACATCTCATATGATGCCTTTGCAGTGGGTCGGGAGATGCGGTTACTAATCATCACCACTAGTGGGCAGCCTAATGCCAGCAATGGCACCAGAAAGCCTGTCTTGAGTTGTTGCTCATTGGGATGCAAGCCTCTTTCTGCCCTTTCCAGTGTGCGCGTGGTGAAACCGTTGGAAAGCGAACAATCGAGCTTTTAAAAGGTTGAATCTCAATCGCTCGACAACAAGCAGCAAATTCTTTAATGTTTCAACTTTACTTTTTGGACTGAATAACTTGATGACAAACTACAATATTACTTCTGTATTACATTTTTATTACATAAGGTTATGACATTTGTATGACTTTTTATATCAAATGTTGTTTGACATACGATACAATAACCTTTTATGACGTATATCGTATATATTGTATAAAAAGTTACTCCAAAATGTTCTGCACCCAGTGTTTTTTAAAATATACCTACGTTTTCAAAGGAAACCACTTCATCAGGTGAGGGAAAGGTTTGGTTTGATTACTTTCACCTCTCTTTTGTCACCAGACCTCCTGCTCACCTGCTCCCACTTCCCCAAGTCCTTATTTATACCTCCTTTGTTCCTTCTTAAGTTATCACATAGAGTTTTGTCTGCTTTTAACCTGCCTACTCCTACCTTCCTGTTACCGGCTGGCTTTTGGACTCTGATTTGAAAGTAATTCATTTATTAAATGAAGAAGCTGCTGCCTGCTCTCCAAGCTAAACATATCCTGAGACTTTTTAATGACATGCTCTACGCTGACTTTTTTGACTTTCCAACATACTACAATACTAAACTTTTTATTTACTTTTTTTGACATATCATACTATTACCTTATTTAATATACCCTACTATAGCTATTTGTACATCGTATATGGTTATGTTTTTCTTACATTTCAACATAGGATAATATCACTTTTTTACTATTTTCTTTTTTGCCATTGGGAAAAGACACTGACTTTTATTAGTTTTTTTCCCACATTCAATACTTTGACCTTTTATGACTTTTTGTTTTTTATATTAGTCTATATCTTATTTACACAGATAAATGGATAGATATTTAGATTTTTTCACCATGACTTTCTTAAGACACCTTTTAGACATAAATACTACAACCTTTTAATTACCTTTTTAAACATACAATGCCGGGATTTCTTTTACATTATATACTATGACTTTTTATGGAATAATATTATTTTTAAAAGGGGTACTATACTATGACTTTTTACAACATTTAAATGACTTCTTGATTTCACACTAAACTATGACTTTCTGACATTTTTATGATACACTATATACTATGACTTTTACAGTGGTACTTTTTATGGCCACTTTAATATGAATGTTTAATGATATTCATCAAAGCATACATCTTTAAAGGTAGTTATGGATAACCTTCACCTAAAGTCTACCAGAGAGAGTCTGCAAAGAAATGAGGAACCACAGTGAAGGTGCTAAGTGTTCACTCTGATAGTATGCTTGTTCCTGAAAATGTAGTAGTTCGTGAAAATGTCTTAGTATAGTATGTCACAAAAGCTCATATAACACTATATCAGCAATGTCAGAAATATCAGAAAAATAAAAATGCCATAAAAAGGTCACTATATCGTCACAAAAGATGTCAGAAAAAAGGTAATAGCATTACATTATTTAAATGTAAATTTAAAATCCTAGTATAGTATCTCACAAAAATGTAACAGAAACGTTTTACATTGTATAATAGAAATGGCAGAAAAGTTAATACTATAGTATGTTATAAAATGTCATTAAAATGTAATATTATGGCTGTCAGTAAAACTATAATCGTACTGTATGTCACTAAAAAGTCGGAACAAATAATAGTATAGTTTTTCCCAAAAATGCTGACGTAGAATAAAAGTCATTGTATAGTATGGCAGAAGAAGTAAAATAAAACTTAGATTATAGTATGTCAAAACATGTCTTAATGTAGTTTGTCGAATAATAATAAATGTAATAACAAAGTCATAGTATAGTTTGTCACACAAAGAAATGTCATAAAGAAGTCATAGTGTATTATGTCATACAAGTCATTGTATATGTCATAAAAATTTATTTTTCATAAAAAATACCTTTTTTTATAACGTGGTAATATTAACACATTATTGCCACCTGACCTGAAGAAGAGCAAATGGTTAGCTATAGGTAACATAGATACATATAGAAATATATTTACTTGAAAAGTAATAACAGATCATATAATAAATGGTTGAAAATGTACTTAAAGTAATGCATAAATGGTTGAATTAATTCAACAGCAGAGAACAACGACTGTGATGAGACAGCGGTGAAGTTTGGTGTCTTTGGAGGAGCTCCTTGCAGACTTGACAAACAGATAAACATGGAGAGTCTGTGATACTGAAAGATGTGTCAGTCATGTGCATTAGATGGCAATTGTGGTTTAAAAAAAGTCTGTTCAAAAAGACGATATTACCTAATATTACAAAATATTACAAAATATTAAAATTGTGCAATTTAATAGATGTTGAGTGAATAGCTAATAGAGCGGAGAATTGAAAGAAATGGCAGGTGATTGAGGGCAACACCCTCTAAGAAACATAATTACAGTACATTTCATGAAATGACGGATGACTGAAGGCTCTGGTGAAAGGGAATGACAGAGGGAGGTAGAGAAATGGAGAGAGAGAGAGAGAGAGATATGCAGACAAAAGGAAAAATATTTGCAGCCTGCCCTGCCCCCTCATCACTCCCTGGGGAACAAGGGATTATGGAAATGCAAGAGAGAGGGCGACTGACAGACAGAGAGGAGGAGAGAGAGGAGAAAGAGAGCAAATAAGAGGGAGGGAGACAGAGCGATGCCATTGGTTGGCCGTTATAACATCAAGCGTGATAGAAATATTTCTCTTGCGGTCTAAGAAATAGAGGGAGAGACAGACGGAGACTCAGGAAAACATTCAGGTCTGTTTTCTAAATCTCTGGAAGAGATACAAAAAGAGGACTAGAAAGGAAGAAAGAAGGGGAAATAAAGAGGGGGAGACCATAGAAAGGTGGACTAATTAACTCATGACTTCTGAGGGCGATGGAGATTTTTGCTTCAGAACAGAAGAGATTTCTAAGTCAGAATAAATGAGACTCAACATGTAGATCTCCTCTTCCCCCCACCCAGCATTTCATAATTGAATCTCAATGTTTTGGGAGAAATCTGAGGGATGCGTCTGAGAGAAAGATGCACATCAGAGAATTCTGACATGGTGCCGACCCAAATTGACAGAGACGAGGAAAGAGTGGACTGTTCAGTGGCAGACACGTCTCCAACCAGACACAGGTATTCTCTACTCGATATTAAGATTGGTCAAAATATTGATCCATCCTAACTCAAACTATTATCTATATTGTTCTCTTGTATGTGTAGGTCCTCTTGGCTGCGTGATAATGGCATTGTTTTGATTCATAGTTGTTTCATTTGAAAGCCGATTCCAATATTATTATTATTATTATATAATTATTTTATAATATACAAATTTATGAGAAATTCACCAGAAATTTGCTTAACTCTCTAATGTGCAAAGCAATAGCTTATATCTTCAGCAAATGACCAGATGCATGTGGTGGTGATAAATCAAATCAAAATGTTGTAATAAAACAAGTAATATACCAAGAGACTGTAAATTATAAGACAATCTGCAAACTATGGTTGTTTACAACTGTGTTAAATGTGACTTAGAACATATGCGTCATTAATGGTGTTCTAGATTTAGAGCAACAGATGAACTGAAAGCCATACGACAAACTACTGAACTATCACAAGCCATAACCATCTGAGACGATAACGCTCAGTTATTAAAACGCAGCGCCGTGCTTAGTATCGACTAGAATCCTGTGCTCCTGTTGTCAGACACTTTGTGGCCCGCGTTACTGTGACAAAAAAGAAATGTGTAGGCTTTGTCTAAAGAGAAACTACATGGAGGAGGAGGAGGAGGAGACAGACATATTGCCTGTCAGAGGCTGAGAAAAAAAGGAGCACCAGGCCGGCGACAGACAAACTGTGGCTGTGAAAAGACAAACGAGTGCTTCCTCCATCGAAGCGAAGCCGGGGTCGTCCTGCTGGCCCAGAGACAAAAAGAGACGAGAGCAAGCAGGCTATTGGTTGAGTGATCTACCCACCTGGACGACACGGACTCCGCTTGCATCGGAGGGGGAGGCCAACGACAACCTCCACTAAAAGTAGGGAGAGCAATAGCCAGAGAGATAGAGAGCAAGGGGTCCTCCCTTTCTCTCTCTCTCGACCCATCTCGGCATCAGGCTGGCGGGCTCCGCCACGGCGTTCACCTTTGCGGCCTTCTGCTACATGCTCACCTTGGTGTTGTGTGCTGCCCTCATCTTCTTTGTCATATGGCAGGTGAGTAGCACTATGCACACTGGAGCCACTGCACACGCACACACACACATGCACACACACACACACACGCAGACACACACACACACACACACACACACACGAACGCAGACACACACACACACACGCAGACACACACACACACACACACACACACAGCGAAACTAAAATAGGGCACATGTAGGGCCTGTGAACGACCACGCTCACTCCCACGCAGGCAGACAAACGCATCCACCAACGCACCGTTGTACAACACCGACAGGAACACGGCGAACGCACACCTCGCTTAGGTATCTAGGAGATGGCATAAATGTGTCAACTGAATCTCAGTGTATTTGTACCTGACTGACATTTTGAATCGTCAAAAGCCACCAAATTACACTTTGTTCCCTTTAATTTCAAACAGACCACAGAGGAGATGTATGTGACTAAGAGACCTGCTTGCATACTGGTTTATCAGCAGTATAATGAACCCAAGCTTGTCCGACCCTGAAACATTCAACAAAAAGACAGATTCCAACCAGCTCCCATCGCTTCACAGTGCAGCAACCGAGCTGACGATAAACAGTTCCTCAAGCGAGGTGTTCAGGCTTCAGCAAACTGCACAAAATGTGTGCGGGCAAAACACAAGGATCACACGTCTCACTGCCAGACGCTGTGATCCCTCGCCCTTAACGCTGGATCCATGGAGGCAGGAATCATGTGAAATACAAAACACATCATTATGAACATAAGACTTGAAATGACTAATGTAGCAATTGACTAAGTGGGTGAGACTACGTATGAGTCAGTGTGTGAAAGAGACGGGTAGAGGCGTGTGTCTGGCTCAGCGTTCAACCGTGTGATCGAAACGCTTATCGAACTATGATTATGTCCGCCCCTTCCCCCAGTCTGCCTCCACCCACGGGCGCAGCACCCCAATTCTATCTGGCGCTCCACCAATCAGAACGTTTGTTCACAGCTGTAGTAACCATGGAGCTCACTGAGGGGCTCACCACGTCGCCATGGAAACTGCATCTGTTTACAACGGCGCTGAGTGCGATGGAAGACGAGGGGGGAGCCTTCTAGACTCCGATTGGGAAATTACCTGCAGCACCGTTACGGATCTGTTTTCATGTCATCAGTCATTGTTGACGCAAATCAGATGAGAAATGTCTGCTTTTTATTGCTTCTCCACGAGAGGTCAAAGTTGAGCTTTGTTGTTTTAAAAGCTTAAATGATGATAAGCACAGCAGGTGACCTCTACACTGAGAATTATTAGTGCTTTTATAGCCCTATTAATCAGGGAGCTGGTGAGAAAAGCTATTACTCATGCTCGCCTCACATGGAGCGGAGAGTAAACTATCAGCATCGCCATACCTTCACAGTATTTTCTCTACAGTGACCTTTAGTTTCCCAAAGAAACAACAAGTACATCTGAGATGAATACATTTATCATTAGGAATTGGTTCTTTTGACAGCTGTGTATGCCTCAATGGATATTCCACAGTTTCTAATGTAAATTTAACCATCAGGCTTAATAGAAATGTCTATATATATATATATATACGGGTGTGCAGTACAGTAAGCTGTTCTACGATGGTTGTAACAGTATATTGTACAACAGGCTGAGACTTGAGTGTAGTGTTGAAAAGAGACCAACTATGTCTTAATTTGCATATACACAAATATTACAGTATGTGTATTAATTAGAGCTCTGAAAGTAACTAACTGAAAACAAACTCATATGTCTGTTATTTTTCAGATCATTGCATTTGATGAGCTTCGCACAGACTTCAAAAACCCCATTGATCAGAGCAATCCCACGAGAGCGGTAAGAACCGGGCCGCTTCCCTTTCAACAACCATCAAACGCTCGTGTGCACACAGAAAACCCTTCATTTCAGTTCAAAGAAGAACATTCAATGATCTGCACCTAAATGCAAAGAACAAATGGAGTCTGCAACTGAACTCTGTTTAGTAAATGTTGTAATGTTGACTGAGTTTATAAAGAATGACCTTTTCATGAGAAACGGCACAATGCCACGGTGGCCTGTCATCTCACCGGAAAAGCAAGCCATCATCTTTCTTGTAAATTAGGGTTATTTTTGTGATTTTTGAAATGAACTCTTTCAAATGTTTTATTCAGCTACATTTAGTTAAATCAAATATTTGTACTACTTTTAATATAATTCCTCCCATTCCAGGACCCCCCAATTGCCTTAAGCACTTATTTGTATGCAGATTGAAGCAATCAACCTTCTTTAAAGACAGAGTTTGCCTAATCAATTAGATGTTCTTATAATGAGATGCCGTGTGGTCGCAACAATAACAGTGCAGATACGAGGGCACAAGGTGAGATACTTAAGTCGCATTGTAAAAAATCTGTAAAATGACATCATCATAAGTCAATAATGACTCCCATTATTAATTTAGCAGCTGTGAATGCCCTTTTCCAGGTTATCTAATGTTCTAGCAATCACGTGAACCTGCATCTGAACTGAGTGATGAGGAGTGGGAGAGGAACCTGTGAAAGCAGACTGTGGGAGTGTGGAGGCATGCCAGCTACAGGGGGGTGGACACAATAACTGCAACACCTGTAAAAGAGAATGCAACCAAAAACAGTAGCTCTGAAATAAATGTGATTAATCAGTTCAAAGTGGATGCATTATCTTTCCCTTCAGGCAAAGATGGAGCGCTAACAAATAGTGGGCAACACAAGCTTCCTGGCAACAGGAAGGCTACGTAACAACGTTACAAGGCCGCTCTTTCAATCTGTAACTAACAATCTATATTTGTCAGCATGTCAGATGTGTTTAGAAAGAATGTGAGACTGCCAGTCCCTCCCAAAATCAATAAACTGCACAAACAGAAAAAGACATACATGTCAACAGCCTTGGGGGGAAAAAAACAGTAATTACTTTCTGATGTTAGCAGACAGCAAAGTGTGCCGTTGTCTACAAAAAAACAAAAAAGTGGTAAATATTTGTTGGAAAAAGAAATTCCAAAACATTGTGACTAAAGAGACTAAACATGTGTTTCCAAATCGGGTTTATGTGCGAAGCCATCGCCATAACATGAAATAGAAAGGTACAAAAGTCAAGCCTTTCACATTTCATTAATAAATTACCAGGCTTGTTTGACAGTGAAATCAATAATGTTATTCTCATCAGCTAGATGCTGATTGCTCTACTTGTATTTTATTGGTTCTGTATATTGTGAAATGTCCACTGTCTTTGGTCTTGTTGGAACAATGTAATGGTGTTCATGGTGAAGTGTATGACCTGCTACTCATCAGGGCATCTCGGGGAGGCTTTAGGCTATAAAATGTAACCAGAGTTACAGCAGGAGAATAATTTCAAGTGCAATTACAGACCATAATTTGTACAGTAGCTTAGCTGGCAGGTGGAGCGCCATCCTCTTCCTGTTTAACATCCCAGTGCACGAAGCAAGCAGAAGGAAGAAAACGTCTTAGACCAACACCAACAACTGCAAATAGATAGTGATGCTGTGTCTGGTTGTAGATTCAGGGCAAAATCCACTTTCAGATCACCGGGGGAGTTTGAATTTATGTCCACAGTTTCATAAAATGTGCAGCCGGTGGCCTAAAAGGAGCGGACATCACAGAGGCCTCAATAGTGGAAGCCATCATCCTGGAACTAAGACAGATGCCTCAATGAGTCACAACTCGACTCTTTCCAGCTGAGCCTTCAGTAAATAAAGAGGCCAGAAACACCATTATGGTTTACACATGCTAAACATATCCACGATGCTCATCTGCTCGACGTAGTTTTGTTTCACAAGGTAAATTAAGCAAACCATTTAATTAACAATCCGTCTCCTGTTGCTACTTTGGACCCAGATTAATGGAGGTCGATGAACTAAAGCAAAACATCTCATTTGTCTTGCTCGCTAATCAATGAGCACCCAAAAAGATCATTCAAAGAGACGGATGTTTTTCATTTGTAAAACTGATCTTTGAGCCCTCTCTGGTGGCTCTCAAGCATCACTGCGCGTATTGCTTCAAATGTGTTTCCAACAGTTCGGCTTCTCAAAAGCCCACAATATATATTTGTCATACTTGGTTGCATGTCAAATACTCTGGAGAGTTTGAGACGTACAATTATTTTGTATTCATTAACTTTAGTTAAATCTATCTTTTAGTGGCTAGGTCGAGAGATAATCAATATGTATTGTACATATTTATCAAGTCATAACATTGATATTTAAGCAGGAATCTCTAGGTCTATTTTGTGTGTGTATTATCTCTGCCTTGAGGTTTATTTTCATGCATAGACTATTCATAACTAGTAAAGAGGAGGAAGAAACATGCAGACTGTTAATCCGCCCGTCTTTGTTTCTACAGAGGGAAAGGATTCTCAACATCGAAAGAATCTGCAACCTGCTCCGCAAAGTAAGTACAAGTTGTTCGTTACCTTCTGATGGCGGATGCCTAAAACCGAGAGGCTTCAGACCACCGTGAACATTTGCATTTCTAACCGTTGTGACGCACAACGTCTCCTTTCACACGTGGCCCGTCCCCACAACCGCTCTGCATTCACACGGAGACGGAGAACAGCGATACCGTCAGGGAGGTTTTGTGTTTTCAGTTTTTTTCTTCTTCCCATTTCAAGGCTTTCAGAAAGAGAAGTCAATGTCCCCTGATATGAAACGTGACATGCTGTGGAGGCCATGTTGAACACTGGAAAATAAGCTCAAGTTATTAAATCAATAGATGAACATAATACAAGATGAGCTTTGGGGAAGGTAGCACGCTAACTGCACTATTGGGGCCCATGTTGTATATTTATTTACGTTGTACATTATCATCTTACAAAGTTAGCTCCGAGGGTCACAATTTGAATCATAATGTATTTTTACATCAGTGTAAAGATGAATGTTAATGATTGAATTGAATGAGCAGGGAGTCGGTTAAAGATGTCGTCTGCGTACAGATTGTAAAGCCCTCTGAGGCAAATGTGTGATGTTGGGCTATACAAATACATTTAATTAAATTTAATTGAAAAATTTAATATTAGGTTAATAAAGAGGAAAATGGTTATTGGAGGTTTACCTTTATTTAGCTACTGATTCACATATGTTTGCTATTGACTGATTTAAGTAGTTTATTTATTGATTAATTCTTTTTCATTTAAATGCCACTAATTTATGTAAGGCAAATATATTTTAAAGTGGAACGTTTTAACTGTAAAGGAGGTACCCTTAATATCTTCATCATGGATTTATTACGTTAAAAACATAATGAAGAACATGATGCAGTGTTACCTAATCAATTCTCAAATAGAAAGCTGATCAATCTATCATGGTGACATGGCACATTAGCTTTAGCCCCAATCAATAAGTGGTCACATATCTCCAGCATAGACACTATTGCCAGTTAAAGGGAGGCTATAAACTGAGCCTGGACCAGTTAAAAGGTTGCTGTGTCAACATCTTTATTTCAGGACCACTAACAGCAACTAGCTCATGAACATTGTGGAGTATTTAGCCACTAAATATCCAGATATTTTCCTCAGGAGCTGGTGGAGACCAAAAATCGAGGGAAAAGGAGAGTGAATATCGGACTTACACCAATCACGTGACCAAATGGCTTCAAATGAATACAAATGTTGCTCATCAGCTGGATGTGAAAATCAACTCAAAAGGATATAATATGTCACTGATTCTGAGCCACCTGAACCATCCATGTGCAACTAGCCGACATCCATCTCTACTAACTTCTAAAAGCAGCCTACATGCATATGAAACTATATTTGCACTCGTAACAGCAGCGAGCCATGAGTAACATTAACACCCTGTGTGTGAAAGTGTTTGCCTCGCAGTGCGATTCTGCTTTCGTAGATTGTAGTGAGCGCAGTGTTTCCCCAGCTGTTGTTGAACTGGTTACTGTGGCTGCAGTCTGACTCCCTGTGTCTGCTCTGGTTAGTTGGTGGTACCAGAGTACTCCATCCACGGGCTCTTCTGCCTGATGTTCATGTGTGCTGGAGAGTGGGTCACACTGGGCCTGAATATCCCGCTGCTCTTCTACCATCTGTGGAGGTACAGTCCCATAAAAGATATCTGACACGCTCCCGGTGATCCGGTGCCACGTGTGTGAGGCTATAACCTCTCTGCCTTTTTCAGGTTTCTTCATCGGCCAGCCGACGGGTCAGAGGTCATGTACGATCCCGTCAGTGTGATGAACGCAGACATTCTCAATTACTGCCAGAAGGAGTCCTGGTGTAAGATGGGCTTTTACCTGCTCTCGTTCTTCTATTATCTCTACAGGTCAGTTCAAAATCCCAATCTTTTGTTGCTTCGTCGGGGCTTTTCAAATGTCTTGCAATGTTTTTACGAACTTATTGCAAAAATGACTTCTCTCTCCCAATGTTTCCATCTTCCTGCTGCAGTATGGTCTACGCCCTGGTGAGCTTCTAGCAGACGGGGTATCTGGTGACATGAAAGGAAGTATCTGTAAGAAGGACACAGAGGAACACATGGGGACACACACTCTTCCTCTCTCCATCCTCCCTCTCACTAGCTAACCGTGGACACAACGAGAAGACCAATCTGAGTGATAATGTGAATGTAAAGGCCTGAACTCCATAATACCGTTTGAACCAGATACTGCTGTCGGACGACTGGACAACGAAAAAACACAACGAGGACGCAGCAGGTGTGTGTTGCCTTTGACCAATTATACGAATGAACAATATATTTGTGAAGGGCTGGAGTTTTCCCATGCTGCTCTTACTGATCCAGTCGCTCAACTCACTGTGAATCTCCTAACACTTAGGGGCTGGAGAACAAAAATAACGCGTCTGTGTTCGTTGATTTAAAATGTACTAAAAAGCCGGATCGTTTGGGTATCATTCTGTGTATTTACCACCTCGAATTTCAGAACCACTGCTTTGATCGCGTTGTAGGTATGTGAAACTATAATGAGCATGTTAAAATGTATGGGAGGAACTTAAAGCACTGTAAGAGATGCAGAGGGCCTGGCAGGGGAACAGATTGGTGTGTGCGCTTTGAACCAAGAGTGAGACGAAGCATAAACATCTCCCTGATGCCAGCCTCGGCCAAAAGTCAAACGTCACGCTGTAACAAGAACAAGGAATTAATCATAAGTTTGACTGCAAGGGTCAGTGCTTGTACCGTGTATTCAGAATAATATGTCCATTGCTGTGAGGACAATACTTCATGCTACAGCCGATAGGTTCATGCTTTCCAAGGAGCTTCATGCTCAGACATTTAATGCCAAACGTCTACGTCTGAAAAAAGAAAAAAACATTCTGCCAAATTAAAAAATCAATTAGGACCAGTGAAAAGAAACAAATGATGATGCAGTATCTTAATGGACACGATAGGGCATCGACATGCATTGTCTTTCTTTGTCACACACATTCATTGTGGCAAAATGTTTTTTTCTTTCTTGAACAAATAGACTTAGCTTAGTTCTGTTGTATTTATAGTGAGCAGGGAGCGCCTTATTCCTCTTTCCAGTTTAATCGTACTCATCTGCATTTATACTCTGGTCATTTTAGCTCAGCAACTTTTCTCTGATCCGAGGTAGAATATAGAAATGTACAAAAAGCAATTAAAAACAGCAAACTAGCAACGTGATATGATTCATAAGACATATCGACGCAGTGTTATTCAGTGTATGTAATAACAGTGGCAGATGACACAATAAGGACTCTTTGACAATGTTTTAGGTATTTCAGGAGTGTAAAGACATTAAACTCATATCAATACGTCGCTATAATCGTGCAGCTTCAGGAGGGACAGACGTGACACGTTAATGTTGCTGATGACCAAGATTTGATCAGCTGGGGCTGCCTCCGCCATCACGTGTTCATAAGTTTGATCTATTTGATCTATCTAGTTTATCAGTCGATAAGTGATGGTTCAAATGTGTGATTTGAACATCCTTAAAGAAAAAGGGACTACAAAGTGTGATGTTTGTCATACGCTCCACATGTAGTACACGGTGGTGATGACATGTCTCTATTATATATGTCTTATTGGAGCCTATTGACGAAGTTTCAAAATATGTCAACAACTTTACAACTAAAATTCACACCTCAACATGAGCTGACATGATGATTCAACGGTGGTTGTGTCACTGATATTGGTGATGATACTGATATTGTTTTGGGTGTTTTTTAGGCAACATAACTACAGAACAAAGTAGACTAATAGGCTAAGAGTGCATACAGAATATTGCTTCACATTTTAGCCGTGTAAGCACATTTCAATTGGAACAATGGATACCAAAACAAATTGGGCAATAGGATAAGACTGGCATAGTTGTTGTTTTTTAAGGGTGTCAATAAATCCCATGAAAAGACTAAAACAATGTGCTAATATGTCTTGACTTCCCTTTCCTCGGAAGCCCCAAAAATATTTGTTTCCACTAAAGTATAAATCTTTACAAACTTCTTCAAAGAAGAATTATTTACTAAAACAGCTGGACATTTTAGTTTATTAGGAAATGCCACTAAAAGAGGCGTAAATAGAGTATTTCTTGGGGACTATTTTTAGCAGCGGATTAATACATATTTTCTGTAGGAGAATTTACAACACAGGACAAAACAAACTTCAGTGCTCATGTTAATCGTGATGCAGGAACGGCTCAATGACTATATTCACATGCCCACTAATATTCCACTATTATTTTTATGTTTGGATACTCGTAATTAGTCCTAATTCTGAATGGAGCATTTTTTAAACACGTGGGATATATGCTGATATTATTTGAGTTTTGGGGGCATTCAGAATATACTTAACTGTTTAAGGCAAGCTGTGTGTGTTGCACCAACCAGACGACACTGCAGAGATTCATGCTCAAAAGAAAAGCCTCGGAATGTGAAATAAACCTACTTTTAAACATTATGATAGAATATCAACAGGTTTTTGGGTGTTTATAAATAACGCAGCATCGCCCTTTTCAAGAAGGTGGTTGAAGGACTGAAAGAGGGAGGCTGTGTATTCTCGTTTGAAGTCTGATTATTTATGTAATCAGAGTATGCACAGTAGCATATGAAGGAGAATATTATTGGGATATTAATTTTCATGAGGCATGTAAACAGCTTAGTAGGAATATCATCTTTTTTGGAATATATTTTGTGCATGTCAGCGTAGTCATTGATGGGATCTTGACATTTAGATGCTTTATAGCACAGAGGAATAAGCGAGGTCAAGCTATTGCTACACAGGCAGAGTCGCCTTGGGTCTTTTCATAGGATTGTTGACACACGAGAAAAGAAATCTTTAAATAATCAAAACGTGTATAAAAAAACATGTTCATCGCTGTCGAAATGGTGTTCAAAATGAATCTGTAGTAACTGCTTCATACAGCACATTACACGCGCTTTACCTTTCGAGACGAATCCCTCATGAGAGCTTCACTGCAAACGATTCTCACGTTGAACACACACACACACACACACACACACACACACACACACACACACACACACGTCTTGTGTCTATCACAGTCTGTTTCATGTCACGTTGGTACAAATGAAAAGGTCCGAAGGAGCAACTCAAACGGCGTGTGTGACGGACGTGTCAGTGTTCCTGAAGACACACAGTAGACGGGACAAACTGTGCCAAATGATGCTCCCATGAAAGTAATCACAGGACTCTGAAACCTCAAAACTCTGCCAACAATATGAGTGTGTGGACAATCACTATTAAAGCACAGGAACACGTGGAAAGGAGGAGAAAACAGCTCAGATGAATGTCATGATGTAGTTGCTCTAAACGAAGCATTTTAGAAAACTGTATTTAAGTATATCTATTTGTATCTGTCTTTTATACATTTATCATCAATGTACGCTACAGTAAATTTGGTGGATTACTTTATATATTTATTAGGTTACACTATGATGTACAGTTAATAAACAGCGATTCTCATGCCGTATTCTAATAAAACAGTAATGCCAAAAAGATCATCTACGAGTGTCTTGCTTCCTGTGTGTTGAGGGTCAGTGTCTTCGCCATCTGTGTTGGAGTTTTTCAGATGTGATGCTCTGCCAACACAAGAAATACATAACTCTGAGCATGATGTGGGCAATTTATAAGCGAGGATGCCGAGTGGTGCATTAGACGGAGTAGAGGAGAGGAACATCGACATCTGTCAAAAAAACAGCTGCATTTAGAAGTGGTCTCAGAGACGTTCACCCAAACTCTTATAAAGCACCAAAATAACAGAATTGCCTATAAAATGCCTCACAGATGTGAAAGGAGCTTCCACTGGAGAGGCGGCAGAGAGAGGATGATAGCCTTTCATTACTGTCTGCGCCTCCAGAATACTAACATATCAAATTATAGAGCACTGGGTGCCTAATGGATTGCATAACAAAAGTTAGTTGACACGAGTACATCTCCACGGCAAGAGATCACTCATGAGAATGTCACTGCAGCTGTAAGACATCTTCTGACATTTTTATGCTCCGCGACATTATCATTTCTTTCTGGTTTCAAAAGGGGAAAAAAAGAGACAGAGCAGAAAATGCGCCTCAGGGAGTCATTTGTCGGGTCTGTAAGGTTTGCTGGGTTATCACTTGTTCAAATAATGATTCAGACAGAAAGCAGAGCAACAACGGGGCTTCAAGCCGCTGTTTGAAAAGGACATATCATTCCCTGACCATTTGCTGTTACCATGGAAACTACATTGTGTTTGAGATTCCTGTTGACTCACTGCGAGGCTCTCACTCAAAACACAGAAAAATCCAATTCCACTTGGTTAACATGGCCTGCAGCACTGCTTTGCTGCACAGTGCATTTCCTTAAATTCATATTCCATCTGGTGCATGTATATCAGGTTTGTGTGCGTAGTCATGACGACCACAACCCCAAAGCGTCTATTCATGACACCTGTTTATTACAGGATACACACCGCAACACACACACACACGCGCACACACACACACGCGCATCTGTTTCTCGCTCGGTCTCATCCCACGGTTTCACACTCATCATCCTGGGCTCTTCCCGTTTGGTCTCAACTCCGTTCCCCTCTCTCCTACGTCTGTGCTCTCAGAGAGACGTTACCATGGAAACTGGCTACAACTGATGGGCCTGAAACGTCACGACTGGCATACACATTTGGAAAGCGCACGCACACATGCACCTCTGCACTTAGATGCGCACACAAAAACACGCGCGCATGCACGCACACACACACACACACACACACACACATTCATTATTATGCAAGACACTCTGGGATGTTGCATATTATTATGATGGCTGTACGGACATGCAGGCATAAGGCCACAGGGACATACTTGTACTGTATATTACGGCAATGATGGTAACAAGAAGACTATGATTCTGAGGAGTGAAAGCACATTAAATCAAAAGGTGAATCATTTGATTAAAAGAAGATATTTAATTAAAAAGGGGGAAATTGAACAGTTGAGTGGAGTGTGTCGTCTTCACACTCAAAATCCTGCCGAACACAGAATGGATTTTGTTTAATTGTTTCCGTACACAGAATGTCCTGTAGTGAAAATCTCCACCTTCATCACAAATACACTCCGGGCAACACATTTACATTCTGTTAGTTACACAACCAAATACATGTTTTCATCCACAGAATAACAAAAAGGAGCAGGTGTGCTTTCTTAACAGTTCGCACTGGTGCTTTTATTTGGAGGTCGGCTCGTCGGTCCAGACAGAGACTCGAGCGTGACTCACTCCGACTGTCAGCTGCTGTCTCGTTTACAAAAATACCCATCGCTTGCATCTGTAACTGAATACTGAGATCATTTTCAATTACAAATGTTTCTGCAATGCTTCTTCTGCTCTTAGAAATGACCGAGACAGTTTACCCCAATGACAGACATACCGTGATTTAACACTTGGAAGTAAAAAAGATGCTACCGCTATTTTTCGCAGTAAATCAGATCAGTGTCAAACTGAGACACATGTACCTGATTATGACAATATTTAGTCAGTTTAGACAATAATAAACTAATAAAGTATTTACTGCGTGGTCAGAATATTTGAGTTTGGGTGTTTTTGTCAAAGTTTCTCATTCTCAATAGAGCTGTGTGTTTGGATCAGTGGTGAAATAAGTACTTTAGTAAAATACAATACAATAATGTATAAATACCATTAGAACCCTGGTGGTATTACGAGCAAAAGAGTATCAAAGTAAAATTATGCCTTCTGCAGAAAATGTCCTTGAGTGATGTATTCGTACGCATTCAATTCTTAGATAACCACATACAGTTCAATGGTTTCCTGATCCTTATCTTGGATTTTGATGTGAAATATTTCAACCTATTTTATTTACAGTGAATCTGTAACCTTTATTGAATTAACCAGAAAACTCAGTCAAAACACAGACAAATAAATGAAAATAATAATGAATCAAACTATGGACACCGCGACACGTGCAGCAAGCATTATTAAACCACATAAATAAAATACCCTGACGACTCAACGGTAGAATAAAACATCACCAAGGCAAACAGCACCGGATATGTACAAACAATATGTCACAAGCACATTAAAGAAAACAGAGAACACATGCTCACACCGTTAGCATTGTTGACTTTCTCCTCTGGAGAGTCACAATCATCACGGTTTGGTGTGTCAATACATTATTACACATTACTGAGGTACTCACCTGTCATGTGCACAAAGTTCTCATCTGCTCATGTTCAACTTTACTGCTGCTCATTCTTAAAGCGTGACATATCTTTGAGCAGCACACTCGACAATAACTATAGTCCACTCAACTCTGTCCCAGTATAAGCATCCCACTCAACTTCTCTGTCCCATTAAGACCAGTCCACTCGACCTCACTGTCCCACTATAAGCAGTCCCAGTCCCTCTGACAGAGTTAGCTCCCATCTTTTCAGACCTGCAGTCACAAACAGCTGAGAGGCCTCGAGCGGCTCACTGGAGGTCAAAGGTCCTGAGTGAACGCAGTCCACCATGACAGTCGGACCCAGCATGCACCTGTTGGGTGTGTTTCATTTGGATCACTTGTTATTTTCTTCTAATTATATTCACACAAAAATGTTGTATAAAATAAATCAACATTCAAATAACTAAATCTCATACGATAATATCCATATAACATTCCATAATAGCACTTTTCTCAACAGAAACATAAAGTGTTACAAGTGCAACAAAACAGAAATGGGAGAAAAGAAAAATACATATATATATATATAGATATATATAGACACATACAAAAAATGTAACAATGTTATGTATTAATTCAGCATGAAATCAACCACCGTGTGGACAAATGCAACATTATGCAAGCACATTCCTAATTAGCACTTAGCGTATGAAAAATCAACAACAAACAGCTTGAGTGGTGTGTGGGCCTAAGAGGTGAACATGGAGGTGAACATGGAGGTGAACATGGAGGTGTGCATCAGCAGGGAGCGCCGCCATCGGTCTGCACACACCTCACTGCAACGAGAGAGAAATATCACAATCGGAAAAAGACCTTGCCTGTTAATATAAAAGGGGTCTAAATATGTTAAAAGACAAAACTCCACTTGTAAAATGGCCATAATAACAGACCATCTTGCATGAATTACTACTTAGTAAGCCGCTATTCAAAAAGACTTTGTCAAGGTGACACACAATGCGACCGCCTGCCACCCACACAGGGAACCAACCTGCTGCGAGTCAAAGCTTCGAGAAGGAGCGCTGCTTTAATCATGATTGAGGCCGTTTAGTTGTGCTAATGCAGCCGGCACACCATTTGTTCTTTCAGAGCACTTTTGGAACGGAGCGAATTCAAAGCTGAAGCCTGACAGAAAAAGCCCAGAATCTCGTGGAACGTCTGCGATTAGGAGCTAAATCCTGAAAAGGGGAATCCATTTAATGAGGTTCGCTGCCGTCTTTCTACTCTTGATACAAGCTTTTGATTCCAGCCATATTAACACAACATTATTGTGTTTAACACAACGCTAAGAGAGAGTCACGGTCTATCGAATAAGGGCAAGGATGAAGATACATGATCAAGTGTTGTTTTATTTTTTTTTATTTTCTAATGTATTTCACCGATACACAAAAAAAGGAGATATTGTAAAAAAAAACAAAAAAAAAAACAACACACACAGTCTTTTTAATAAAATAGGCACTGGTGAAAATGCGTTTTATTTTTCTGGGATTACATTTTCTCATTAAAATAAGAGAAGAACATTTTTTAAGAGAAAAGACTCACAAGGCCATAACAGATGTTCAGATGTACTACAGCTTTAGCCTTTTATACTGGAATGATGCAGACTGATACGCTCGTATCAGATTCCTCTGAGGTTTTAAAGTAATACGAAAGAAATCAACGAACTGGAAACAGCGATGCATTGAACATCATTTTGTGATTGAACCACACAGCCTCACCAAACAAGGCTGATTGGAATTATGAGATCCCTGCAGATACCAGGAGCAGCACTGGATAATGTTCTGTGGAACTGAAGATGGATTTCCATTTCAAGTGATTGCTAAGTTTGTGTTGGACAGCTTTTGGTCCCGTTCAGTAGACATAAGGGAAGATCCTGTAGGGCACACGTCGACAGTAGGAGTCCCAAGCCAGTCCGTATTTGGCCCGACATTGTCTCTCATCGCGGGCCTCTCGGTGAATCAGCAGCACGGTGAAGTACACGACATAGAAGTAAGGCAGAAGGTGTGAGAAGCCTACAGAAAAGACACAAGTGCATCGACTATGAGCAGCAGGAAACATACCATAATGACAAAGAAAACACATTTGTGAATCACACGAGAAATTGGAAAAATGACTTTACTATTGACCTCATTGGGAATGATGTAAATGACTTCAAACAAGCTGTAATGAAGAGTACACCCTGCTCTGCATATAGCCGTACATTATCTTTTCAAAGAGCCCTGCGGTGAACACAAGTTTGATTAAGTTAAAAATGTTGATTCGAATGGTAATGATTCTGGAATATGCTGTCGTGATTTTATTTCTCGTCCCCCCCTTTTTTTTTGGGGTGCATAAATTAGCCGTCTGTGACTTTTGCAACGGCAATTAAGGCCGATTCTAAAGTACATCTCGATTACAAAGGCAGCTCCAGCAGCGAGTCACGTTAAGTTTGAATAATGAGCAGAATGTGTCAGCTGGAACAAAAGTCTGACAGACACCGTTTTAGCGAGTTGAGTTTTCAAGGGAACATAAGGCAGCTTACAGAGGAACAAAGAGAACACGCTGTTGCTGCCTTGATTGCCCCGGTCACAAACATGGTATAATTATCTAATAAGCACAGGAAGGGAACACCGTGCTTTTCTGGTCGCCACCGAAGTGTCTCGACGGCACAGACTATCTGAAAATAACTGAAAGATCGGGAGGTTTGTGACTTTGTTCGTTTTACTGTGATGTCACCTTGTTCCTGATTTAAAGTGGCTTTAAAATCAATGCACCCCATTATTACGTACGTATATTTGGAGGGGACAAACTCACAGATCATTGTGACGTGACAGCCAGCTCGACGGAGCGTCTTTCAGTTCCTTGTTCTGATTTTCTTTATTGTTTTGGTTCTCTCATAATGTTGTTTTCAGCCGCACCGTGCATCTGCTTTCAGTGAAACGCTCTCGCCGCCCACTGCACACTATGTGCTCACCACCAAACAACACACAGACACAGTAAACGGCTCAGCCTGGAGCATTTAGTATTTGGTTGATGCACTGGATTGTTTGGGGGGGGGGGGGGACAATAAAAGAATTGAGGCCTAAATCTGTTTGGAAAAAGAAGGCGACAAAGAAACAAACTACAGCTTTTAAATGCTCTGTGAACCAAACGGCCATTGTGGAAGATTTAGTCGTCAGTCAGCGGCAAATCAAAAATAACTTTCCTCAAAGCGACATTATGCAGCCTAAAATAAAGTGTTCAGTCCCGATTCCAACACTGATGCCTGGGCTTTGGGTATCAGGCGGTACCGAGTTACGATCCGATACCAGTGGTTCATCAATAAGCTGCATGCCTGACTGTGTGGAAGAGACTGGGATCACTCTTTAATCCGCCCCATTGTCAATCCAGCTACTCCAGTCAGTGTTGGCATGATGTCTAATATTGGTAAGTGTGCATCCCTAGAGAGCGGCTCCTTTTATTCCCAGCAAGATAACAACAGCGTTAATGTAAAAAGATCCAAACCTCATACCCTGTTAGCGATGCATGAGCCACCCTCTGAGCAAATAATCACTAACTGTTGCTGTCCTGAGGTGAGCTGTCGGGATCCGTCTCACGGCTAACAGGAAGACAACAACAGCCCGACGGAAGATCGCAGATATTTATCAAAGATTCCGACGTGGGTTGTGACCTCATCGTGTGACCTCATCGTGTGACCTCATCGGTGTGACCCCCGTCTCACGGAGCTCAGCACACTACGTACGGGCTGAAAACACTGGCAGTATTTCAGCAAAGCAAAAACTCTCTCTGTCATTCTGCTTTATTTACTTTGGCTATAATAAATAACATCACTCTACCTTGGGAGTCAACATGGTTGTTTGGCTTCTGACGTCATATGTGCTGGTTTGTTAATAAATGCTTGTGCACAGCTGTCCATGTATTTGTACCACTCTTGTCCCAAAAAGATGCAAAAAAGCTGGTTCACGTGTTTGTTACTTCCAGACTAGATTACTGCAACTCCTTATTATCAGGCTGTTCTAATAAGTCTCTTAAGTCCCTCCAGTTGATCCAGAATACTGCAGCTCGTGTACTAAAACTAAGAAAAGAGATCACATTACTCCTGTATTAGCTGCTCTGCACTGGCTCCCTGTAAAATCAAGAATCACATTTAAAATTCTTCTCCTCACCTACAAAGCCTTGATTGGTGATGCACCATCATATCTTAAGGAGCTTGTAATACCATATTGCCCCACTAGAGAGCTGCGCTCACTAAATGCGGGGCTACTTGTGGTTCCCAGAGTCCTAAAAAGTAGGATGGGAGCCAGAGCCTTCAGTTATCAAGCTCCTCTTTTATGGAACCAGCTTCCACTTTCCGTCTGGTGGGCAGACACAGTCACCTCATTCAAGAGTAGACTTAAGACTTTCCTCTTTAATAGTGCTGATAGTTAGGGCTGAATCAGGTTTGCCCTGGTCGAGCCCCTTGATATGCTGCTATAGGCTTATAGGCTGCTGGGGGATGTTTTAGGATACACTGAGCACCTATCTCCTCTTCTCTCTCTCCTTATGGATGAATTTACATCTCTCCATTGCACCTTATTAACTCTGCTTCCTCCCCGGAGTCGTTGTGACTTCACGTCTCATAGGGTCCATTGGACCTGGAGGTGTCTGATGCCTGGTGAGCCGGCCTCCTGCCTTGGCCCTGCTGATGCGCCCCGCCCCCCCTCCTCTCTACCTCCTTCTGTTTCATGGATTGGAGGTCCATTCATACATTGTCATATTCATGTAATGTGTTTATGTAACTTTGTAACACTGTTCATTCTGTACACATGACATCTATTTTTGTAATTTGTGATATTGGGCTATACAAAATGAATTGAATTGAATTGAATAAATAAATATTACGGTATTCAACAAAGATACACACTTAACATTTGAACTGTCGGACACGTAAGGTGTTTTTACAGGTGCCTTGCAGAGGCTTTTGAGCCGTCTTACCGCATGGCAGGGACCACGCCAGGGCCATGAGAAGGTCACCGAGGTAATTGGGATGACGAACGATCCCCCACCAGCCAGACACCAGCAGACGTTTCCCCGTTGCTGTGGCGATGGTCTCCAGCCCTGCAGAGCGTAGAAGTGCAAGTCACTTCAGAGATCAACACCCTCTTCACTCTGTTCTGAGATATCATACGTGAAAGAAGAGTACGAGTGACTGACTTGCAACACTTGAATGTGTCGGGTCTCGTCTGAACTGGTTCTTCTGCGAGTTGGACTTTCTGAAAATATAATATCCAATACCTGACGGCAAGGAGACACACGTTACCGTCGCCCATCTTTAACTGTGAGCCACGCAACACATCACACAGCGCTCACGCACGCTTACCGTTCAGCGCTATTATAGTCGCTGCTCCGAGTGGACTGAGGGCCTGTGGGTGCACGACCAGGAAGGAGGCCTGCAGGCCGTATGTGAAGGGAACCCAGGCCAGGTCCCCGAAGACCAGCATGAAGCCAAAACCATCATGCACAATGTCCATGGTTGTCAGAACGGCCTCCTGGTACGACACCAAAGTGCATGGGATAAAGTGAAATTAATCTAATAATAATAGTTATTAATTGTCTGCGAGGACGGTGATACATGTTCGACATAAGGATCGACAGTAGGGAGCGCTCACCTCATTCCACAGAGCGTCCGCCACGTACAGCAGCTGGAAACTGTTGACCAGCATCATGGCGAGTGACGGGGAGCCGCGGAGCTCCACCTCCTTCATCAACATGCCGAGGTTTATGACCATCTGGGAGAACAACAGGCGAGGCCGATGGCGATTAACGCCACGAGTTAGGCCACATTTCTTTTCATCGTGTGATGAATTGGATCAGAACAACGAAAAAAGTGAAACATCAAACACGCCTGAAACAAGGCGCGTTCAATGCAACGCAATCAAATACAACAGCGCGACCATAAATCACACATCTGTCATGACGCTTACCTTGTTGGTTTTTGTTAATACACAATATTCAGAGCCGTTTCTAATATTCTGCCCCTCTCTCATAACTACGCCCTCAGTAACAAACACATCTTTTAAGTTACGCATGTCCGTGAAGTTGTATCCTCTTTACTTTTTTACATTTCCTTTGAATAAAGACAAGTTGTTCTCTTAATGGGCTCTGCAAGACGATGAACTTGATTTACATATTTTCTTGAAACATTAAATAATGTAGGCATCTTCAGTCATTTTCAGCCACTGTAAGATATTGAAAGGTAGAAGTAAAGAGTGTAAACATTCAACAGGAAACAACATCTCCCACACAGTCTGCAGCCAGTTGGTGGAAGCTGTTCCTGACTCTCCTACGCACCTGGCTTTAGAGCGTTCACATGTGCAGGTTTTATTGTTTACACTGTGAATAGAGAAGAAAACGTAAATAAAGGACTCATTACCTCGACAACTCCCAGTACGACTCGCTCCTATTACTGTCTCTGTGTTGTTTTATCGGTACGAGTGAAGATAAAGAGGAACATGCTGTAATCTTAAGGTTGGTGTTGGAATTTCTAAATTCCGTCTCATGATTATGACCCAAACCCAGATCATGATGCCCGGCCTCCAACAAATGTCTCGCGGTGTCAAGTCACCGGGGAGAAAGGTTTCTGATTCTGACTACTAATTATTGTGCAAGATCAGTGGAGGGCAACATCGCCACCTGTTGGTCTTGATCAGCATTAAATAAAGTTTACAAGCGTATGCGTTTGAAAAAAAGTGAAATCTTTCAATAAAAGTAGGACGTTTTAAGCAGTTGGTAAGAAAAGTAAGCTTTGTGTTTTAGTAAACATTTTAATTATGTCCCATTTGTTGTAATCCTTGTCCTATTAAGGTATTCTGATTTTGAATTGAATGATATTGTTTTAACTTTTAATTCCGTTCTCTTTGTATGAGAAAGGAATGCAATGCAATTTCTCAAAGTAAAAGAGTAGTTAGAATAAATAGAACAGCTCTTCAGAATTCGTTAAGGGCAGTAAAATTCTCAACCTCGAAATAGGATGAGTGTATATAACAATTTGTATTTAACAACCTTTGTAACAGAAATCTTCCTCGCTGTCTGGATTCAAAACTGTGTGGAAATTAAATTGGATGGATTGTTCACCCCTGCAGGTTAACTCACCCAGCCAATCAGACCCGGTCTGAGCTCACAGAAATATTTAAGGTCAAAGTTTCCAATCCGAGGGTTTAGCTCCCGTCCGATGAAGAAGTCATAAAGGGGGTTTCCTAGAAAGGGCAGAGGGATGGATGCTGCAGTTAATCCACTGACACATACAGGAAGTATGTGTGTCCAGTGTGTGCAGGTGCAGTACATAGAAAAGTGGAAAGTGAATTAAAAATCATGAATCTATTAGAAGTCAATTGCTTAGCGAGTAGCTGAAACCTGTATGATGAAGACACTTTACCGTTACACAAGTGAACCGTTTGTGGACGGCTCTAACGCTCTCCACCTTATCGTGAGGAGAGGATTCATTTATTCCCAATGGACCCATAAATCAGGTTTCTTCATATGAATATCTTGGTGTCCACACTGACAGCTCTATCACATGACATGTACGGACAACGTATTTAATCATTATTTTATTTTTAAACTACTGCCCGGCACTGTTTTTGCCTGTTTTTGCTCGTTTGTGTCATCTGCGTGGATGTGCATTGTGACAGTCTGGCTGTGTGAGACAAATGACCAAGCTGGACAAATAGTGTGCATCTCATCCCGTTAGTCAAAAGCTCTTTAGCTCGATAAATCACATTCATGCGCAGTTATCGTCTCTGTAGGAAAAGCACAGATTCTTTGCTTTTAAATGTGTGAGTTTACAGCTCTGGGTAAAATGTCTGCTGCAAAAAAAGCTCAAACCATTGCATCAGTTACCAGATGATGGGAACGTCCTAATTGTTCTACAAATCGACCAGAATTATTGTCATCCATCTCTTTAGCCAATGACTTATTCTAATCTGCTTTCTCCCAGCAGACATTATACGTTAAAATCATTCATTCACGTGCCTATTTAACGCCTAGCCTTAGTTCATTTCACGTGAACTGAAATTAGAGCTTTTTTTTCTTCAAAAACCGGGAAGGATAATCATCAGCGAGCAGAAGCTGAGGGGCGATACCGGCCGGTCTCGGGTTTCTGCCTTCATACGCAGCAGAGCCCACAGCGCAGCTGGTGTTGCAGGGTCAGCTCACTCCAAAGGTGTTTCACTGGATGCCTGCGGGCTCCTGAAGAGCTCGGCTGTTAGATAATTACCCACGGGAATACCAACACACCAGCACACAATAATAGAGGCCTGCAAAGCGCACACTGCCTCAGCGGTGACTCTTGTTTAAAATAGTATTTTCACGGCTCCATATTTCCTTCCGCGATGAACCTCCACTCTCACCTGTGTTGCCCCCCAAGGCGAGAGCATGAGACGGCACCCAAAAGGAGCGGGTGTAGAGGTAGACGGAGAACAGGAACGACGCTGCTATTGCACACGCTGCCAGAGGCACCAGCAGCTCAAACAGAGACCCCAGAGGAGCCCCGAGCACCAGCAACAGCAGCAGCAGCACACAGCTGACGCACAGGCCATGAAAACCTGAGGGACAGAAACAAACACAGCTCAATGCAGGAGCCGGGGGGGGGTGAACAGGAGGTACACGTCGGAAGAGATGGAACTTCAGATTGTGTAACTTAAGTCAACTTTAGCTCAAGGTCACACCAGCTGGAAAGTGTTAGAGGTCACACTGAAAGATACATGAAGAAACGCTACTTTCGGATTCCTCCTTGAAAGGAAATGTCACAGCAGGTGAATTGTACAACGGCAAAGCGTAGCAAGGACAACGCCCTCATAACTCATGCACAACCGTGAGATATTAATAGCCGTCACAATATTACTACAGTTTTAAAGACAACAATGTTCAAGAGCACAATTATCCTCCGTTACTCAAAACAAATCACACGGACAATATGACTAAAAGATTGCAACTGTGACTTTGACACATATTACATCGTTAAAATAACATATTGTGTTTTATGATCAGTAATATAGATACCGTTTATGGGATACTTGAGGCGCGTTCCATCCCTCAGCACTAATCCTTCAGACACCTGCAGGTAAATACACTCATTTTGAATTTGAACACATACATAGTCTGTATTATCATTATGGGGACAGAGGCTGAGTCAAAGCATAAGAATGTTCTCTATCAAATAACTCATCTTACACAATACATGGCTTGAAAGTCTACTAATCACAACTTAGCATTTTATGTAGCCTATGTATTATATAGTGCATATAATATATACGGTCATGCTAAGGTTGAGGGGTTATGGCTGAAATGAATCACAATATTAGTGACAATATTTATCCCGTCAGTATATGTCATACGTAGCCTTTGAAATCCCTCGTCTAACAAATGAAAAGCGCCCTTAATGCTCAATTCATGTTTGCAGCTCCAGTCTCTCGTGGTGGCTAATGTTAGCAAAATTAAAATCGATGTTGACATTAGTAAGCGGTTTGTTGACTTAATGAAGATTGCTTTTTTTTTTTAATGTTTAGCTTGCGCGCTATTATTATATTCGCTTTCTTGCAGAGTCACGAAGATCTATATCAGTCCCACATGCTCGTTGACGATGAAGCTAAATGATTGCACTATATGATCATATTCACAACTCACCACAATTCCACTGAAGGTTGAGACAATAATTAATGTTTCATTTATTAGTATTAATTATCACCTAACATCATTCCTTCATGAATCAATGTTTATCATTGAGTATATATATATATATATATATATATATATATATATATATATATATATATATATATATACTTTAACACAAAACATCAAAGCCACCATACGCCCAAAGACTTATTGGCCTTATTGTTCATCACCAGAACAATGCCATTCAAGGTAAGTTTAGCCAGACCGACGGCTCAAGGTTATGAGTCATACCTTTCCTAATGGCATCACGTAGAGGAGGGCGTGCAGTGCGATCCAGCCCAGCAGAAGCACGAGGGCCAGAGGGTCCCATAGCTGGTCAGTGGAGGGAAGGGGGGGGGGCCACTGGAACACACTGGCCTCAGGGGACCGACTCACACCGATCAGGAACAGCACCGTCAGCGGGAGAGAGACGGGGATGCATAAAGCACCTGGGAGATAATACAGGAAGTGAGACGACGACCTGACCGCCATGAAGCAATGAAGCGAAAGGCAGAGCGAGACGATGTGAAGCACCACACGGATTCAGCAAATGTGGGATTTATTTGACTAATTAATCATGTTGAATAACAATTAATTTAGCTGCCAGGCGGGTCCAGCACAACGAGTGTGGTTCACTTCCTTATTGTCAGACCGGTCGTCCACTGAAAGCTCAACTATCACGTTCAAAACGCTCTCTCTCTCACACACACACACACACACACACACACACACACACACACACACGCACACACACGCACACACGCACACACAATTCATGCCTACAATGACACATCCTAGTTGGGTGGTTGTGTTGCTTCTTAATTAGAGCTGTATTGTATTATTTCTATTGTGGCAGAATTTCTTTTACGATTTTTACAAAGCAACAAACGCAACAGTGTCTATTATCCACAAATAGTAAACTGGCATCAATGCTCTTTTGTACTTTCATAAAATCTGCTTTTGTTCACTGAGAATCACATGCAGCATGAAGAGGAGTGTGAACAAGTGATACAAGCGACCAGTACAACGCGTGAATAAAATGACGTCATTATTTTAGCAATCGTAACAGTATAAATGTCGACACGGTGTCGTCCGTGGTTCTGTAGAGGTCACTGTCTGAAATACAAGGTGCTGTGATGGAGCCCGGATGAGGCGTCGGGCCTGCTGTGACTCACCCAGGGCTCCTCCAAATTCCCTCTCTGTGTCATGTGAGGATCCGTGTTTGAGTGCTTGACTGTTTGGCCTCATTATCGGTCTCCTGTGAAAACATAGAGGCAGTTCAGTCAAAATAAAGACATTTGGGGTTCAAATAAATGACAAATGACAGGAGTGACAGACACCGCTCATGGTGTACTTTGATTTGCAACAAAAGACATACATCCCGGTTAACAGCAGTATTTACTGAAGTTCTGTAGTTCGGAAACAACCGAGGTATTTGAGATGACTTCGGTATTTCCAATTTATGTTGCTATGTACTGTTTAACTTCACTACATTTATGAATAACAGAGATTATGCTAGGATTCACATGACTGTCCAGGAAAGTTTCATCAGGATAGTGTGACAGATGGTATAAATGAGTTCAAAGCGGCATCACTGAACCTGCTTCATCAAAATACCGCCCACCTTATAACGCATCAATAAAGATTATTATTAATAATAATAATAATAATAATAATAACAGACTAATATAATATATATGACACTATTAAGGGGTCATTCTGCCACTTTCAGGGGCTTGTACCTTTGATTATTTAAGTGCACTTATTTCTTAAACACTTACATTTGAGACCTTAAACTTGTTGCAGAGTACTTTTACATAAGGGTATTAATACTGTAAGTGTCATAACCACTGGTCAATGTTATAACCACTGGTCAGTGTTATAACCACTGGTGAGTGTTATAACCACTGGTGAGTGTCATAACCACTGGTCAATGTTATAACCACTGGTCAGTGTTATAACCACTGGTGAGTGTTATAACGACTGGTCAGTGTGAGACAAGTCCTCCCTAAATAGGATAGCCATACAAATGCTGCCTTCAAGGACATGCTATCACACATGGACGACAATAAATGTAAAAAAAAAAAAGGGCAAGACAAATCAACAATGATGTAAAAAAATAAAAATAAAGAATATATTTAAATACTCTTTGAACTAAGCACTTTTTTTCAAATTCTGTAACATAATTTAGTGTGTCTGTTATTTTGTATCCCAGTAGTGTTGTAATATTACTGGAGTGGTAAACCACCGAGACAAAGTTCAGGTCGGTTCCTCTGCTCTGAAACGTGACACGAGAGGCCGGTCGTTGCCGTCCCGTTACCTGCGGACGGTCGACGGAGACGAGCGCGAGAGAAACAACGGCCATTGCAGGAAAACACAGAGCTATATAAAGATGCGTGTCTTGGAACACAGCGAGTACAGTGCAGGGTCTTACCGGCGTAAAGCATGGAGGTGGAGATGCGACTGAGATGATTGTTCCAATCAATGGGCCAACCTGCAGCCTGCGGACGGAAACGCCCCCGAAACACGTAGAATATCGCGAAACTGCGTCTGAGCCAATCGGATCGTTCCGTGGTTATCAGAAGAGGGTGGGCCGAAGGCGGTTAGGCCAATCAAATGAGCTCGTCAGGTGGCGACACATACGAGAGAGGAATGGCTGCAGATGTTGTGAAATCTTTCATGTTTCTTGTACATGGTTTAAGAATAGTGACAGGAAAACATATAGGCCAATATCAGACACTCGATTGGTCTCCAGAAGCTCTTCTACACAAACACAACTTATAAAACTAATAATTTTAAATTGTTATCACAATAGGATTTCTACATTAGTAATAAGTCTGTTTGTCATCGTTGTCCTGGGGACCGTCTCCGTATAGCAGGAACTACCACAGAAGGGTTTCTGTGCTTAACCAGGTGTTGACAGATGTCTTTAAAGCAAAAGCTTTCAACAGTCACACAACCTAATAGATGTGTAGCGGACATCAAAATGAAGGTTGAACTCAAAAGGGGTAAGGGAGTGGGGAAGGAGCCCCCCCAGGGGCCTAAAGTGAGGGGTAAGGTGCCCCCCCCCAGGGGCCTAAAGTGAGGGGTAAGGTGCCCCCCCCCCCCCCAGGGGCCTAAAGTGAGGGGTAAGGGAGCGGGGAAGGAGCCCTCCCAGGGGCCTAATGTGAGGGGTAAGGGAGCGGGGAAGGAGCCCTCCCAGGGGCCTAAAGTGAGGGGTATGGGAGTGGGGAAGGAGCCCTCCCAGGGGCCTAATGTGAGGGGCACTCAGGTCAGAGCCGATCCGTCTTTAAATATACCTGCTTCAATTGGTTGTCAAGGAAGAACCACTGTTTTCATTCTCACATTCATACACTTTTATTGTAGACTTCCGCATTTAAACCATTTCTAACGTACCGTTTATCTGAGGCACAGAAAACAAACTCACCTCAAGGAAAGAGTTCTGCTGTCGTTACTTTAATGCTAGACATGGATTACATAAGATGGCATTCGGATTGCAAATTCTTCAGCAAAAGAAAAACCTAACAGAATTTAATATTACAGGAGATTTACTAAGGATACAACTTTTCTCTTTAGTCATTAATATTCACACATTTCCTTGAACAAGTGCTGTTCTGCTGTTATAATGGATCATGTCTTTCTTTCTATCTTTGCAGATAGGCAAAATGAGGAGTTTCTTTTCTCATATTCTTTTGTTGTTAACTTATTATTGTAATATTAAACCCAAGTACTCGAGGCTCATGTGCCTGGAATGTAACGTTGATCCATCTCAAATGCATTGAATCTTTTTTGACAACACAACGACCCAATGTCACATTTTCCTTAGTGTTGGAAGATTTCTTAATATTCCTACAGTCGTTAAAGTAAATTTTTACAGTATAGTATTAATCTAGATCAATACATTAAACAGTTACCAGTAACTATCTAAGAGAGACTCTTTAAATGTGGACGTACGATTCCAGTGTATATTGTAATTCTGTCTGTAGTGATCTGACCAGCTGGCTGCACTTTGAGCTTTAACCCCGTTCACAGATGACTTCGATCACACTCTGCTCCATCGGGGCGGGATCCAGGCAGCGGTGGGCGGAGCTCCCCACTATCTCATCCAGCAGGAAGTGCACGAGGTTCTCGTCGGAGACAAACCTCCACAGGTACATCTGCAGGTAGTGGCAGTCCACCTGGATCTGCTGCAGCCCGAAACGACCGAAAGTGCGCAGGCGAACACACTCCAGGAAAGTCTTTAAACTGATTTTGATAATTCCTGTGATCACGGAGACCTGGGGACAGTGAAGGGCTGTGTGAGAGAGAAAAAGTATTTTCACTGAAGGCTACACTGACCGTGTGACGAAGACCCCGCACTCACCTTGTTGAACTCCACGGAGCTGAAGATGTCAATCCTCTCTGAAAACAGCTTGTGTATGTTGCTCAGCAGATTCGTATCCATGGGAGCACTGCAGGCAGATGAAAGGCAGATCACTCAAGTGAAGCCACAATTAGAACAATGACCTTATTCTCGTGATTAATAACCACTCAGTAACAAGTGCGCCCCCTGCAGTAAAAGTGAAGGACGCGATACAGATTTGCTGTCTGTGTCACACGCAGTGATGAGTCTTGGCTTTAGATTTAGACAAGAGCACTTTTGATGGCCTGGATTTCCAAGTTTTTAACTTTATTCCTTCGTTCTCACGGGACAGAGTCTGATATCTTGTAAACGTATTAGAACGCCGTCATTAAACCAAACAAACCCAAAAGCGCTAGAGGGCCGCACCTCTCTTCAGTGTATTTGTCCACTTTACCTCGGGGTGTAGCTGGTGGCGTAGCGGGTTTGCTGCCTCGAGCTGCTGTAGACGGAGAACGTCCGTTTGCTGGAGTCACTGCTGTGCGCTTTCCTCACGCCCTCTTCATACAAAAGGCCGACCTGTGGTGGAGCAGAGACGGTTCATGAGACGGGCCCGTGCATGGCGATGAAAGCGTGACGGCGACATTACGAGTGAGCTGCGACCTGCACGTCGATCGAGGTGGTGTCCTCGACGACTCTCTTCATCACGGCGCGGACATTTCGAGGCTCGATGGTGTTCACCCAGTCTCGCGTTTCAACGCTTTTCCTTAACATTTGGGAGATAATCAGGCCCTGAACCTGCAAAAACACACAGCAAGTTATACACGTGTGAGGATTATTTTCCCTCAGTGAACAAGTTCAATCAGTGAGTGTTGGAGGTGAAAACCGTTACCTACCTTTACATAATGGTTCAACAGTTTCTGTGCTGCCTCCCTGGCTTCTGCACATAAAGATGTGACGGGTGTTACGGGACTGTGGTGCTGCGAATGAGAAGACCTGGGTTTAGTAAAATAGGTTAGCTTTTGGGAGTGAAATATATGTCAAGGAATTTCATGTTAAGAAAACATTTTTTACATTTTTAGTCACATTCATCAGCACTGATAGACAAAAAAGGCCACTTTTAGGAAAATAATGCGGTTAAATGTATTTTTACAGAGCAATATGGCCATTGGTGCATGCCGCAGCGTTCATAAGGCGACGGGTCATTTACCTGCACGAGGAACTGCTCGTCTGTGAGAGTGAGGATGTAGGAGATAGTAGAGGTCTCGTAGTCCAAGCAGAGGCGAGACAGCAGCAACAGAAGGGCCGGAGGAGTCGAACCTCCCTTTTCTCCCGCACTGTCGCAAAACTGCCGAGAAGACTGGCACACAAACTTTATGAAGCTCACCACCAGGCTCTCGCGGACACCCTGGCTGCAGAACTCGCCCTGTGAGGAGAAGACAGAAAGAGAGCGGTCACCCTCACTATGGGGTAGAGTGGGACATGGTGGGCAAGCTGTTACACTGGCCAAGTAAAACGAGAACAACGATTCACCTTAAAGTACGGCTTGTTAGAGAACGCAATGTCCTTCGCCGTGAAGAGATGCACCGACGCCAACACAGACTTAATCTGATTGAGAATGGAGGCCGACAGGGAGGAGAGCAGCTCCGGCAGGCTGTTCGGAGCGTCTCTGCCGGAGGCCGGTCCCCCTAGAAGAGCTCCGCCGCCGGCCACTGACGCTGCGGCCACGGAGAGCCGCGGCGCCGCCAGGGCCTGCCGCACGTCTCTCAAGCTGTCCATGTAGAAGCTCTGCAGGGCCGAGAGGTACTGCTTGACTCGCTCCTTCGCAGCCCGCATCACAATCTCCGTCCCCTGGTTCGGCACGGCGGAGCCCGGCAGCAGTTTGGTGATGGCCTGAAGCCGGCGGTGGAAGCGGTCGAGCGCGCGGACCAGCAGAGAGTTGTCTCCCACCCCTTTCTCCTCTTGAATCCTCTGCTCCACGAGCGAGAAATACCGAGCGGCCAGATCGTCCACGAAGGCGTTCAACTTGCCGCTCGCCATCTGGGGGATGTTTCTGGACGCCAGCTCGCCGGTCTGAGCGTGGTTGATAAACAGTTCTTGATAGGATGTGATTACTAAGCACAAGCTGCTGACAAATTCATTGCAGCCCCGGTCAATGAATTCCAGGATGTCAGTGTTGGAGGTGGGAGAAGGGATTGCGCTCGTTTTAGGGGCGTTATCAGTCGGAGATCCAGCGGCTGCAGCAGACACCGGCCTGTGTGCAGAAGCATCCTTCACGGCTGAGGGGGACGGGTACGGTCTTATCTCTGCTTCCAGACCCTGGAGGTCCGACTCTAGTCGGGACCTCGCATGGCTCAGGAATTTATCGCAGAGCTCCTCGGCTGGCTCATCCAGCTGTAGCAGCAGCTCCACACACTCGGATAAATCTTTAGCGCTCGAGCCACCGTCCCTTCAACAAAACGGGTAGAAAGGGTTGATCTCCAGGAAACACATTTATCTTTAAACATTTTCAAATTCAAGGTAAGGCAATCATGACAAAACATCTGAAATATATATTCTTTAAATTAACTTTTCAGTTGAGCAACATACAATGTAGCAAAATGGCAATATTAGTTTGAGTGAAATCAGGGCAAAAATAATGGAAATAGTTTGAAAAAAAAAGAAGAGGATTTGTCATTTTCAATTGATTAATTCCTTATTTAGTTCTATGGTAAAAAGCGTGACTCTTAAGTGTTATGTTTCCTCCGAGTGGAGTCCATAATGTAAATGGAGATTCCCACCTGAACTTCTGTCGAAGCTCCTGTGCCAGCTTGTCCATGATGGCGTGACAGTCGTCCTGAATTCCCTTGAAGGAGGGCAGGTGGCTGTACTGCTGCAGCACACAGCGGGCGCGGCGGTGCGATCTCACCGCCTGAGCGTAGGCCTGCATCTCCAGGCACTTATTTAATCTGGCTGGCAGTTCAAACAGAAACTGCAGCTTCCTTAACAGAGTGTGAACCCCTGGAGTGGAAAATGACAAGACACAAGTATGGAAATAATCACCTTTAAGTTCTCCAAGACGGACACAAAACAAACTCCCCGGTGGAGGCCTCACCTGAGAGTTTTGTAATCTGAGCGTGCTGGTCTTGCAGAGTACCACTGATGCAAGCGCTGAACTCTGTGATTGCCGCCATGTTGGCAGACAAGCCATCCATTTCATCCTCCATCTTTTTGAAATCGTTCTTCATCTTTCTTATGGTGTCTGGAAAAAAAAAAGAACAAGCGAGGATGGTTCAGCGATCCACATGTGGACAGGGCAACGAAACCCCAACGACATTTCAGCAGTAACTTAACAGGAAGCGAGACGGTCCCTCACCTGTAGCAGATATGAACTTGTTGTAGTTTTCGTACACCAGCGTCTGCATGTCACTGTCCAAAGAGCGGATCTGCTTCACCATGCAGGTCTCCTGGTCCATCAACTCCGCAAGGGAGCACTCCCTCCTCAGCTGCATTTGGAGACAAAACCCACAAGTACACATTATATATATATACATATACATATACATACACATACTAATTACAGTGTGTTTACTGGTTATTAATATTGGTATATTATGTGGTGAAAGTGGCCAGTAATGGCAGTTGAATGAGTTATACAATGCATACAACTGTCTGCATTTGTACAGGTGTCCATATTCCCTGGCACACCGAAAGAAACTGTGTAGCATGTCATCTCTGACCCCTCTGGTGAATTTATTTTATTTTGTTATTTATAAGACAGGTTGTGTCATTTATAAGACAGTGTATAGAAAGGTTACCAGACATATAGCATTACAGGGGTTTCAGCAGCCACTAATGCAACACGTTAGTAGCACCCGGTGCTGCAGAGGCCATTGGGGCAGTTGGGTCACACTGGTAACACTTCACTTGACAGCAGTGGTCACCTTGTTGAGGAACACCTCGTGGTCAAAATGCGGCCCGTTGATGTCGCACGGGTCCAAGGACTTCGCCATCTCCGCGGCCTTTCCCTCCTCGTTCATCCCGTAGTACATCTTCAGCATGCCGTGCACCCTGCGCTTCCTGCCGGAGTCCTCAGACTCGGACCCCGCCACCAAGCCGTCCGCCTCACCGTCCATACTGCTCGCTGGCCGGCTGAGAAACGAACAGGCGACAATAAAGACAGATGCCGAGGGCGTCCCGTCGGAAGGAGGAAGCGGACCGTTACTGCTTTAACACGTCAACTTGTGCGTGACTGGTGTTCGTGTCGCTTAGCTGTTTGTCCTTATTAAGAGCGCTTATTCCAAATAATTAATTGGAAAATTGAATATTGCTTCCGATACACAAGCAGCTAGCTTGTCAACGTCACTGTTTCCGGGTTTGTAGCCTATCCGGCATCACGTCGTCAAAGAGTAAGTGTAGTCAAGAGAATGACCTGTACTTATTGTTTGACAGTCCGGAAGTGCTCTACTGCGCATGTCAACTTTTACACAGAAATCAACTGAATTTTGAGACTAAATATAAAGGTTTTAATAAACAGATACGGACATTTACGGTTATTCTATATTATCAGAAGTGATACTGCTGCAATACAATTTAGAAACTTAATTTGTTGTGTGCATGATGTGCCAGAGAGATGATAACATCTTTATTTCATTTGCATGAAGATAAAAAAATAAAACAATGAAACCAAATACAGCCATGTTAAGTCCATTTCTTCCCTGTGGATGTAGTTCATGGCCGCATTGCCAATGCGGCCATGAACTACATAAATTACTTTAGAAAAAAAAAAAAACTCTGAACTGCTGAAACAAGTGTTGTAGTCTGATCTTATGACTTATATCATGAGTTTTGCTAAATCATGGTCAATATAAAACAAAGATGTATTTTTGCCTTATAAGCCCAAAACCTGAGGCTGAAATGCTGTCGAGGAATCAAGAAAAGAAGAAACAGAAATCATTAAAATAAATACAGCTTCACAGGTTTTGTTTGAAAACTATTTCCATTTATTGGTCAAAGATTTCAAATCTAACAAAATATCTATATAATGCATCAGGGACAATTCATTATTAATAGGGAAATAATCTCGATTCACTTCGGGCATTTGTTATTATTAATTATTTATCTGCAATTAAATAAGTTGTAGGTGCACGTTAAACCATTTCCATAATCAGTTAAATCTCTCTTAAATTCCTAAAGAATATACAACCAATATCCAAATGTAACAACCTAGTTGAAATGTTACAGGACAGTTGATGCTTTTGATGTAAAAAAGAAAACAGTAATAAAAAGAAAAGATAGTGAGAATCCGATCAGAAAACATGGCAATGTAAAAAGGGTTGCAGGAGAAAGTCATTGGCTAAATGTTAAGAAAAGATGATACGTCTCCTTTCACCGACTGGCTCAATATTACGTCTTGATGGGTTGGAGAGTGATCACTATGGGGGCGGGACTAAATGTTTCCAACCAGGAACTAAGAGATCCAAATTGAAACTGAATAATCCCCCGGGCAGGTGAAGCGCAAACTAGTTCCTCTGTATTTTACTGAGAAATATTTTGGGCCAAAACTGTGCAACCATATATCTCCATACACACACACACACACACTCAGTCAGTCACAGTCGGGGGATTTCTGAGCATGACTTTCTCTCCCATCAGGCAGACATTGCTGCAGAACGGGTCAAAACGTATAGGAGATACAAAACATTTAAAAAAATGATCACACAAAGTAACAGTGTATGGCATCGGTACGTTTAGGCTGTAAGTATTAAACGCACTTTAACATGTATTTGTAGAGAAATAGGCCCACTTTACATCAGTTTATTTTTTTTAAAAGACAGACATGTTTTAATGAAGGCAGACGGACCACTCCATTGAGAGGAACCACAAAGCCCATTGTAGTATCCAGTTTATCAACATATGCACATCAGCTCGGGAGAATGAAACGCACGGTCTGAAAATGTGGGAAATATATTACAAAAACAAATACTTTTTCTCCCCCTCAGACCACGGTAATAATAAAAGCCTTCCATTCTTGGTTCTGATGCCAACTCAGTACAAACAAAAAGGCACTTGATGCTTCTGCAAAGTGATCGCATGGGAAGATAACACTTTCAATCACCCCACTTCTTCATTTCATTGTCGTGTACAAACAAACGAGTATTTGAAAATGAAATACAAAATATTCTCTCATGAACATGAACAAACAATACAAAAACAGGTTCATAAACAGTGCATCAGCATCAATAGTTCAGTATCACTTGATGTGTAGTCTGATGTGGAATGCCTATTCTACATTGTGACATGCATAGTGTTAAGTTAGCAACAATATATTGGACTGCTGCAGTTTGCTGACATATCGAGTCCAAGCGTAGAAAAGTAAAAATATTCTGCGGTTTGCATGCTCAGGAAGAATATGCGACGCCTCCGCATCTCAAATCAGTGGAAGGCAGATGTAGAAATGGCCATTAGAGCGGTGAACTTGTCTGTTAACTGTGCAGCGAAGACAGGATCTGCTGCATCGAGGTGGACGCTGAGGTCCTTCTCTGGAGCGCTAGGTAACAAACTGCAATGCAGCTAGACGGCTCGCCTTGGTGTACAGACTGAGGTTTTGACAGAATAGTCAAAACGTCTTTGTCAGTTGGTCTGTGTCGTGCGCACGGAGCACGTAGTCTGGTCTGGTGAAGCTCTGGACCAGAAATTAGAGATTTCTTTCTATTTTTCAGATAAACTGAAGCAGTAATGTACCTTAACAGTTGAGAAAAGGGTCTTGTTTTTAAACTAAATCCCCCATTTCAAAAGAAATGCTGAAAACAGCCGCCAACAACACTTTTCTACAAAGATAGTGTTCCTTAAATAATGTCAACCATGAGTGCGTTTGCAAGGAACAAAACAATTTCTTATGGCTAACCAAAACTTAGTAGTTTGAATTTTGAGTCAGTCGGTGAAAGTCGTGCTGATAACGGCTTCACAGGAAGGGTCCGTTTCCTTGTCCCTCTCGTGTCAGAAGTTGACCAACTAGAGTATTGCATCAGCTTTACTTTGTTTATCAGGTCCGACCAAGCAAATTAAAGTCAAGACCTGCGCATTGATGTCACTTGTTTCCAGTTGGGAGTTAAACTTTGAACATGTGAACCATCGAGTAGCAGAAATAAGAGCCTGGTGTGATCTAAAAACTGCTCCACGAGAGCTTTCAATCCATTCATCTTACTAGCTGTACTGTTCTTGACTCCAATTTGACTCGTTTATTGGTGCAAATAAATTCCTGCTTTCCAGTGACGACTTGATACTGTGAATGCGGAATTGTAGCCTCTACGACTGGATGCCGTAAAATGTTATCCTGTACATTCACGCTTCTACGAATAGAAAATAAATCACAGCGGAATTACGTTTTCAAAAGCGCGAAGTCCCACCTGCACTTTCTCTCCACGATAACCAGCCGCAAATATCCTCGAACATGAATTATCTCTTAAAAGCGTGTACTTACAAGAAATGTCCACAACACAGATAATGGTCACCCATACGGACTCCTTAAGATCACCAACACCGACCCTCGTTTCCTTTCTACTGGGGATCTTCTTCAGTGTCTTCACCCTTTGACGAGAACAAGGCACGGGCAGTTTGAAAAAGCAGAAGAGCGGGCACCCGCCCTTAAGGTCGTCCCCTGAAAGCGTTTGTCATGCTGACGGTAAAGAGTTTGCGGTTACTCTTACAAAGTGTTTGTTAGATGGGGATATATTGGTCTCGATGCGAGTAAAAAAGAGCTAATGAGGTTTAACATTTTTGAATAAGACCAGCTCCAGAGTGCTGCAGAAAGGTACGAACCGTCATGAGATATCATACACTCATCAATTGGCGTGGTCGTCTATGGATTTCTGTAAGGCTCGTCTCAGACGCATGAAGGAGGTCCTTTTATGCGAGGCCATCTAATGAACAGCCACTTCAGTTTAACCTCGGAGGCGTACAAGTTCAGATCATTTCGCTTTTCACATATACTGTACTCTCTTAATATACACACACAACTTCAAAAGATAAATATTGTCACTCACACTTGGATCCCTCGCTTGGTCCTTTGCACGTTCATATATTATCAGTTAAATGTCTCGAACTTGGGTCGAGTCTTTTTTTTCTTAAAATCTCAGTGTACAGTGTTCATATTTGGTCTTTGAGAGGCACGGGGCGGAGCTGACCAGCGAGTTTAACCCTGCTCCAGACTCTCCGTCACCTGCACGGCCGAGTATGCGGGCGCAGACACCTGTCGGGTGAAGAAGGACGCGGCTCTTTTTGGCTTCAAGCGCTTGATTTCTTTTCCTGGAAGACAACGGTGGAGAAACACAATTGAAGCTCCTACAGGGAGATCGTCTTTGTAGAGAAGTAGCTTGATCTCAAAAGATTCTAAACGCAAGTAAGCTAAAAGGTCACCACTAGACTCACCGTTGTCCACGTAGCTGATGGTGTTAAGTGAATGGACCCGACTGCACACGACACTGCTCTGCCTGCGCAGCATCCCGCGCCGTCCTCCGCGTCCGTTCTTGTTGCTGACGTCCTGCCCTGCAGGCTGCTGGGACAACTCACCGTCCATTTCCGCTGCAGCTCCTCCCTCAGACGCAGACTTCAGCTCCACACAGAACTCAATGAATCCACTCATCAGCTCGGCCTGGTTGACGAAAGAAAAGAGGAAACACTAATGAGCCTTAGATATACATAATTAATTTTCCATGCTCCAGTTCTGAACCCCAGGCACACAAAAGGGTCAGATTACCAGCCTTGGATTAGGACCTGAAGGCATTACTGCCTCTCGCATTATATAACATCTCTTCACCATCTGTTGTTGGTGAACAGATCTTATTGTGTTCAATCTAATCTCATCAGATGATGTTGTGAAGTCTCATTTCACAAACAAGTTCTTACCTGTTTTGAGTAGATCTTGAGCAACTTGTTGACAGGAGTGCCGTCTTCATCCCCATCGAACTCCAGCCACAGGATGTGCGAGTCGCCCTGCTCCTCCGGGTAGCTGTGGTCCCAGGAGAGCTCATTGAAATGCAGGCCGAGCAGCACGTGCTGCGAGAAAATGTGTTCCAGAGAAATCAGGTTACAGTTTATGAAGAGAAACAAAAACTGCAGTCAACAGATCTGCGGTGGGCACAAATACATGCGCACACACAAAGTGAGAAACGTGGCATTGTGTTGTTGTTGTTGTTGTTGTTGTTGTTGTTTTACAGAGCTGTGAACTCGAAGACAATGCGGCGCTCACCTTCTCTTTGACATCCATCACATAAACTCCCTCCAGGCAGATCCCGACGTTGACAGCTTTGCGTTTGACCCTTTGGAGAATCCCCTGCCCTGGTTTGTCGATCTCCCCGAAGAAGAAAGCGCACCTGTGTGCGGAGTTAATGCTAATTAAAACCTCAGAAATAGGAAGTGGTTTGAGGTCCAGGAGTATAAATGGCTCCTTGCACAGATTCTTACCCGTAGTAAGGCAGAGCGTGACATGTGTTGAGGTACTGGTGTAGGAGCTGCGTGGGCTCAGCAGCACTTCCAGCAGGTGTGCTGATCTTTCTGTACTCCTCCATCAGGTTGTGCTCCAGCCCCGTCTGACGGCTCGACTTCCCTCTCAGAGTGGAGAGCAAACCTCCACTCCCCATGGCAACGTGTGCAGGCAGATAAGAAGACAGCTTCTTCTTTCTGTGGGAAGCAGATGAGAAGTTTTGTATTATGCATCTGTGCAAGATTATGGTAAATCCACAATTATTCTTTTAACATCTCCAGTTTGATCCATCTTTACGATTCACAGGATGCTGAAACAAGCTGAAACGTGTTGGTCTCACAATAAAGTTTTTTACACTACGAGTGTTGCTCGAATTTTGACCTCCTTTTCTCAATTACTACGGCTCACGTATTGACATGAAAACTCTCCTAAAGTGGGACAGCTTCTGTTCTTCAGCGTCATAAAAAGACGTCAACTGCTGATTACCTAGAGGTCCTCTAAAATATTATTTGCAACTAGAAATAATAATACAAAGAATGAGCAGTTTATATCAAAATGATCAAGTTCATAGTTGTGTTTTTCTCCTCCACAATAGTCCAATCACGTTATAATTTGATTAGACTGCATTGTTAAAACATTGTGTAATTCATGTATAGGAGATAGACTCGGTGTCTTCTCATTTCCTCTATTGTCGGGAAAGCTTCGAACATAATGTTCAGTTTTAGGGACAGAGAATTCTTCTCTTTTTTTTTTTTTTAAGTGATTTTAGCCTTGAAATTGTAATGGGGTTATTTTGGTTACAGTGTGCACTTTAAATTGTCTTTTTCTATTTAAATAATTACACCAAATAAAGGAAGATTTATTTCCAGTATGAAGCTGTACAATAGTTAAAGGGAAGTAGAATCAACAGACACAAACTTATTATAACAAGACTGTGAGCAACTTGCGACATGCGAGAACCTAAAATGAGAACCGTGACTACACAGTATTATACATGTCGTGATATACCGGCTCTGTACCTATAATTATCAGCTCTTCAGTCACAACAAAGTATCAAGAGGCTCTGCAAAAAGACACATTTCCATGTTCATCTCACTTTTTTGTCCATTCTTGTCCATTTTTGTCCAGTAACTGAAAAGCACTCCTGTGGCATAATATGAGTGTTAAATTTGAAAAACTCAAAAAAGACCTTTTGTCACAATGCCTGTGGATTTTCATAAAACAACATGTTCTCGCTGAAATACTTCAAGCTGCCTGCTCCCAGCTGCTCTCGAGAATATGTGGGTTGATGGACATGATGGTTGTGCATTTAATAACATCATTATGGCGTTCTCATTATTTGACTAAATTTACCGCAGTGGCCATTACACACTTCTTCATGAATTTTTTTTCTTCAAAGCCAACTATTGTGAACTTCACAAAAACAAAATCCATTTAAGGAGAACGTCAAGTATGATCATGTGTTGAAAAGAATGCTGTGTGTTGATTATCTTACTAGAAAAGGGCAAACATCTGGCTCACTTCCAAGTTAACATCAGGGCATGGGATTAGTTAAACCACTCCTACATCTGACTGGGAAAGTAGGAAGGTAAATAGGAGGTGGTCAGTTCAGCTTACCATGAAGCCACAAGCAGCGAGAAACAGCTAGACTTACTGATCGGACAAGGGGGGAAAAACACTTTCAAGATCTTGCGATAAAGTTTTAGAAAAGAATAGGAACAAAATTGAAATTACAAAAAGGTTCATGTACTGTCTTGTCAATACATGGAAACAACGGTGTGCACACACAAACCACGGGAGAGGTTCATAGAATGCCATTTGGAGATTAGTCTCAAATGTAGTGATGCGACGGTCAGAGTATTTAATAAATCACCACACCCACGGATCTATATTCACCTGAATATATGGGCTACATTTAAGAGACACTGAAGGGTCAACAACGCGCTCAAAAAACTCCAAAAGCATTTCAAAACCCACATCCAGAATATGGTCAAACATTTATTTTCTAACTTACCTTATCGTAGTACTACATTGTTGCCCGTCCAGACCAGTTCCCTCATGGAGAGCAAGAGACAAGGCTCCGAGACCCGTCCAGTGCTCGGGGTCGCAGGGGTATCGACCCGAGAGAATGTTGCCCCTGGCCTCCTCGTACAGAAGCCTCAGCACACCCTCGTCATTGATCTGCTCAGGAGTGTCAAGACAACAACAACAACAACAACTATCCATCAGTCATCAAGAAAACTAAGTACAACTACAACGTTCAGACATTAAACAAAAATCTATTTAAAAGCCCACTCAGCCTTCTGCTAGTTAACAGTTTACTAAACTTACCAGTCTTAAAACCTCACTCGTGTCAGATTATTGAATATTCTTGCACATAATCAGGGTTAATGGTACCTGCAGCTCTTTAGATTTAGGATAAAAGACGTTCCGACGGTACTGGAGACATGGTTCATCTGAGGAAAGAGCAGAGGCCAATGATGGATTAGGGTTCAGGTAAACTGTGTGATATTCAGCCGTGTGCTCAGAGTGGAGGAGAGAGGGTATAGTGACAACCACTGTGGTGGAAACCCCTTCCGCTCATAGTCCTGTACTGTGGGAGGAAGTAAATATGCAACAGCATTGACATGATGATGCAAAACAGTTATGCTTTGCATTGCCCTTTGCAGCAGTGTCACTATGGGGAGGGCGGGAATCGAACCGGGTACGTTGAGGTTACGGGACGACCACACATCCCCATGAGCTACAGCCGACCCCCAAAACAATATATGTAAGATGTGAAAGATTTACGGCTTGGAATATCAAAAAGATCTATTCTTTACTGTATGAATATGTTGTCTAAACTAATGTGGTAACTGTTCAGTTATACTATATTAATATGAAATATTCACTGAAGTGTAATCTCTTCTCTTTCTCTGAGTGGTTTCTCTTCATGTTGTTCGACTTTTTACATGTTCCAGGTTTTTCTTTTGCTTGTTTAGTCACAGCTGTCAACATATTATATTTTATTTATTTCAAGCATACAAACCTGACAGCAATTCTACCCTGGGCGAGCTACTAAGCACCAACACTTTAGAAGTAAGCTACAAATCCACAGGGAACAGCTGCAGAAAAGGAAACTGTGTGTGCTTGGCATGACTGTGTTTTGAAACCAGGTTACGGACATAAACAAGCTTAGGGCAGGGAGTGTATTGTACTGGCACTGTACTTTGTTACTCTTAAACTGATATTTACATGCAGTAAATATGAAAACACATTTCTCCCTAACACATATTGTATGCAGTTTAGTGGATACAGTGTTATTCTAGTTCAGACTTAAGAGGATGTAGTCTTTTTTTGTTGAGAAACTTTGTTACGACATCATGTTTTTCCAGCAGAGCTAAATCAAGTACTCTAATCCTTACCCATCTTATTGTTCAGCTGTCTTACTATTGGCTTACTGCAGAAAGCGGAAAATATTGCAGTTCCATGATGCATGTGAAGACAGTGGTACACAGGCCAAACTCTCACCTTGTGAGATGTCTTCCTCTGAGGCCTCAGTGAAGCGATACAGCAAGTCCTGCCACTGCCGACACAGTTTGTATGGTTGATGCCTTGCCTTCAACTGCAATTCTGAGGAGTAAGGAGTAGGCAAGTGTAACCCATGACATGTGTCTGATACCCTGCTCCGATTCGTGTGCCGCTTGCTATTGGGACACTGGCGCTGCTAATATCAACGCACGATACAATCAATTTAAGAGATTTGCAGCATTTATGAAAGTTCTTACCAAGCAGTGGAGAAGAAAGCCAGAAGGCAAAAACATCCTGTACAGACTCAGGAATATGGAGAGCCTCGCGAACACTGCGGGCCAACTCCTGCACAGACACACTGCCAAGCCCTTCTACTGATAAGTGCACTGCGCTGTCACCACAGATGTAAACAAGCACATCTTGAGCTGTGTGGAAAAAAACAAATAAACAAACCAAACATTTAAAATTAGAAAGACAAGTAAGCCAAAGAGAAACACCACATTAAGTTAAATTTGATATAAATAAAACTATTGCATTTTAGGAAACACAGAGTGATTTTATCCTCCACGAGTTACAATAATATCTGCTGCACCGTACCACGGGAAAGTGTTGCAGAAGAAGCAACACTTCCTCTTTGCGAGTGATCATCCGATGAATCTGGAAGAAAACTGCAGTCGTCTCCTTCCATCTCTACTCTGAAAGCACAATGACCAAACTCAAAAAGCAGTCACAATATATTCACAGCAACTTAACGTTCATAAAAAGAATGGAACAGGGGAAACTCCACATATGTGGTAGTTCTGAGGTGTACAGGTGTCACAGTGAGGTCCTCTTCCTTTCATCTACAGTACAGGGGTATGCGTGTGTCCAGTACAGGGGTATGCGTGTGTCCAGTACAGGGGTATATGTGTGTCCAGTACAGAAGGTATGTGTGTGTCCAGTACAGGGGTATGTGTGTGTCCAGTACAGGGGTATGTGTGTGTCCAGTACAGGGGTATGTGTGTGTCCAGTACAGGGGTATGTATGTGTCCAGTACAGGGGTATGTGTGTGTCCAGTACAGAGGTATATGTGTGTCCAGTACAGGGGTATGTGTGTGTCCAGTACAGGGGTATGTGTGTGTCCAGTACAGGGGTATACGTGTCCAGTAAAGGGGTATGTGTGTGTCCAGTACAGGGGTATATGTGTGTCCAGTACAGGGGTATGTGTGTGTCCAGTACAGGGGTATACGTGTCCAGTAAAGGGGTATGTGTGTGTCCAGTACAGGGGTATATGTGTGTCCAGTACAGGGGTATATGTGTCCAGTACAGGGGTATGTGTGTGTCCAGTACAGGGGTATGTGTGTGTCCAGTACAGGGGTATACGTGTCCAGTAAAGGGGTATGTGTGTGTCCAGTACAGGGGTATATGTGTGTCCAGTACAGGGGTATGTGTGTGTCCAGTACAGGGGTATGTGTGTGTCCAGTACAGGGGTATATGTGTGTCCAGTACAGGGGTATGCGTGTGTCCAGTACAGGGGTATATGTGTGTCCAGTACAGGGGTATGCGTGTGTCCAGTACAGGGGTATATGTGTGTCCAGTACAGAAGGTATGTGTGTGTCCAGTACAGGGGTATGTGTGTGTCCAGTACAGGGGTATGTGTGTGTCCAGTACAGGGGTATGTATGTGTCCAGTACAGGGGTATGTGTGTGTCCAGTACAGAGGTATATGTGTGTCCAGTACAGGGGTATATGTGTGTCCAGTACAGGGGTATATGTGTCCAGTACAGGGGTATGTGTGTGTCCAGTACAGGGGTATGTGTGTGTCCAGTACAGGGGTATACGTGTCCAGTAAAGGGGTATGTGTGTGTCCAGTACAGGGGTATATGTGTGTCCAGTACAGGGGTATATGCGTGTCCAGTACAGGGGTATGTGTGTGTCCAGTACAGGGGTATGTGTGTGTCCAGTACAGGGGTATATGTGTGTCCAGTACAGGGGTATGTGTGTGTCCAGTAAAGGGGTATATGTGTGTCCAGTACAGGGGTATATGTGTGTCCAGTACAGGGGTATATGTGTGTCCAGTACAGGGGTATATGTGTGTCCAGTACAGGGGTATATGTGTGTCCAGTACAGGGGTATATGTGTGTCCAGTACAGGGGTATATGTGTGTCCAGTACAGGGGTATATGTGGCGCACATACTGACATTACCTACCGACTAGAACTGCTCCAGAGGTGACGTCACTAGACAGATATTAGCAGTATCAGTGGATGGATCTTCCTCACTGACACATGCAAAAAAAACATCAAGTCATGGTTTTAATAAACAAGTAATCACGCTAATTTAGTCAAGGACGCAGTTGCGCCACCACGTGGTATTAGACTGGAAAAGACCCTGTAGAACCAGAACATCCCATCCGACTAGTGTTGACCTCACCCTGTTGAACACTCATCGTTTGGCCCCAACCTGTCAACGTCACTAAGCCCCGTTTATACGGCAATTAAGAGGGCCTCGCGCATTGATATACAATGGCCTAAATAAAGAGAGGTTGTAATTACAGAGACAACACGGCACCATCCCGAGGCCCGTGGAACAAGAGCTAGCTAGCTAACGTTACCCGTGTCCCGTCGTTACGCTCAAATAAACCCAAACTAGGGGGGGGGGGGGGGGGGGGGGGGGGGGGGGGGGGGACATAACTCAGGGAACTATTCAAGCCACTAAATGTATTTCTTTAGCCAACCTAAAAAGGGAAGGGAAGAAATTGTGCTGGCTATTACCAGCGCATTGAGAGGGTCACTAAACATCATTGCGATACTTTTACAGGACATTTCAGGCATCAGTTGAGGACGATTTAGTCACTTTTAGTAGTCAGCTAAATTAGCTCCCTTCCTGAGTGTTGTCCGACAGTCTGACATACTGTGTAGCAAGTGAAGGGGAGACAAATGTCTCCGTTTGTCCACCTACCTGAACGTTTGAGTAAAATCCCCTCCTCTTGCTGTTCATGCGCCGGGGAGCTGGTTTTGAAAGCACCGTGACTAAATACAAAATTAAATCAACGGGTCGCTGTTTACCGCTGATTACGGGATGCCAGTTGTCTACAACTAACGTTAGCTTTCCGGGCAGCTCAAACAGTGTTACTGGAAAACGATTCGCTCATTCTGAACCGCCCTTTAATGGGTGGGACAGTCAGCCTGGAGGATTTTGAAACACCACTCTTAAGAGTGAGATATTCATGATTGAAGTAGAGATCAAAACAGCCAAGAGCAAATACTCCAACGCACTGACCGGTACATCATTTGAAACGACACTGACCGGACGACTGTGTACAGTTTGAACGCTTTTACACGGGACAGGTTCAAAAAGGTACGATCCCATAAAGGAGTCAAATTAGGAGTTGAATAAGAACGCGCGTAGTTGCCCGTCAGGCGTTCACTACGTCATCACGCCTGTAACTACGCAGGCAGCGGATTCATTTCATTGAGCTGTTCTCTAACTCTGGTCGGGGTTGTTGCTGATGCATTGATTCACAAACAACAGTTGGAATACAAAGTTAAATCATGTTTTTACGAGAAACATTTCAATAAACAGACTCATCTGCGGAAGTGCCCTCCAGTATACCTTTAATAAACTGTACTGTAATAATGTATATTGTTCGAAGCCAATGGACTAGGTGTTGCTGTACCATATTAACATGTTTGTTTTGTCCTGCAAGGTGGACTGAAATACTATCTTGGCTTAACTCTCGTGCAATTAACGATATCATCATGCAAAGGTCGTTGTAAGCTCCAACCTCAAACATGATAATAAATAATACTACTACTACCAATAATATTGGACATCTTGTGGTGAGCCTAATCAGTACAACTTCCCAGAAAAAAGATGCATGAATAACAGCAATTACAGTTACAAACCAGATAATCAAATACAATTAAGATGAACAGATTGGATCTTTTGCAATAAGAAAACATGGGAAGCCTCTGAGATCCGTATTGGCGATTCTAGGCCTAAACATGGTGTACTTGTTTTGAGTCATAGGAGGTCTGCCTAGAAAATCACTCAAGACATAGTCATGTTTTTAAAAGGGCCTTTAATAAAGCTATTCACACGGTTTGATATTACTGATTCCAGAGATTAAGCAATATGTTGTCTCTAGAGACACTGTAGAATATTTCTCTTTTTTATCAAATGAGCGGCCCAGGGACATGGGTAAAGAACACCATTTTTTTTTTTTTCGGTACAGTGTGTATAATTTTTTATAAGCAAGCCTTGGTATAGTTTACTGCATCTTACATCCACCTGACGCAGGTGTCTAACTGCAAGGACAGCAGGTTGAGTATTAACAAAGGGGATTACAAGCTTTAACAAAGGTGTCAGGACAGATGACACACTTGACGGCTTTCACTGCATTACTGACATTGATTATATCAATCTTCATAATCCTATCCCTTTCACTGCCAGGGAGAGGCACGGAGAAATTAGCAACGTGCAGAACCTGTTACGGAGGATGACGTCTGACATTTTAAGTGTTTCTATGTCTGCATGCTGTTAGAAAAGAGGAGCAGTAAGTAAACCCAAAACATAAGGCATTTAATAACATCCAACTTTAATAAGACATTTGTTAGATTATGTCCCATAGTCCTGGTGCGCAGCAAAGCATAGTGCCTCATGTCTAGGGGCCTTGTCATTCAAATAAAAAACAAAAACAATGAATGAAATAATTTATTTGAAATAGAAGGGTATTAACAATTATCTAAAACAATCCTGGTTTTACATTAACGTCTGTGGGAATCTTTGGTGATGTCGTACAGCATGTGGTTAACAGAGGTGCTATCAGTTCCGCATACGTAATGTGAATGGGAAAGAAAAGGTATATAGTAAACATTCACTTCACCTGTGATGGTGATCAGACAATAAAAAATACTATCAATAAGTCTTTGAAATTCGTAGACATTTCTGATTAATATTCAGCTTTCAAATTCAAATCATTAATGATCTGTGTGTACAAAATATTTACATGTGTGTACATGATTTGTGCTTTAGGCGGCTTCTGGGTTCCCAGGAGTGCCCTCCTCGACCTGGTTTTTGAGCATTAAGAACTTCATCACAGGGTTGATGTACTCCATGACGGTTTCTTTCACCGACTTCTCCAGCAAGTACCCTTCTGTCTCAATCTCTGTGTTCTCGTTCCCCTCCACTGCCTCCATGGCGGTCTGGAGGAACCGCAGGCTCACCAGCACAGACGCCTGGCAGGGAGGAAGGTGGAGAGATGGGGGAGCAGGTTAGACGTAGAAGCAGATTCCATTAGAGAACATCATCAAGGATCCACATACACCACCAAACGGTGATTGATGGATAATGCATAAGTTGTGCACAGCAGACTCCAAAAAACGAGGATTCAGGATTCTCATGAATGAAATTGCGTTTTTAACTTTGCACCTGCGTATGCTCAGTGTATAAACAGAATGGTGGGTTGTTGCAGCACATTTTATGTTTTCATGTGCTTATGAAGACAAAATGTGGTTTTATAACAAATTGGCAGCTGTACAAGTCCCCAAAAAGCCAATGTTACCCATTGACCCATTCCAAATTTAAAAGCTCCCGTTAGCTCAAACAACTGACTGTAAAATGACTGTGATTCTTCTAAAAGTATACCTGGAGGAGGAAGACTGACAGTACTCCAGCCCCAATTGTGTTCATCAGGCCCATGTAGTAGTTGACCAGTGCCTCTCTGCAGCCTCGGAGGTAGATATTGAGCTCCTCGGTTTGGTATTCATAGTTATAGTGAGCCGAGTCGTTGGTGAGCTGAGACTGGATGCATGGCCGTGGAGAGCTGGGGTTGCAGCAACTGAACGGGACTCCATCTACTAAGTAACGACCATCCACGTTGCTCTTGATGCGGCTGAGGAAACATGTGATAAGATTTTGTTTTTAGATTACAGATACAGCACAATAATCAGATGTCCTTGATATCCTCAGGATGGGAAACCCACTCCACTCGTGTAATATCGTGCACAACTTACTCTTTCACTTCCTTGGAGCTGAAATCCAGGTAGCGGTTGCTGATCCACTGGAACTCAAACCAGTCCTTGAAATCGGTGTTTCCACAGCACTGAAACTCCATCTGCAGGCGGTCGATGTTCTGTTTCTGGAAGCAGCGGCCCGGGGTGTCTGTGTCCTTGTAGAAGCGGATGCCGTTCCTTAGGCCAACCTTCAGGGATGACTCCAGGCTGCCCTTCATCGCATAGCTCATGATGACAGCTAGCAGCATGAGGACAGTGAAGAAGCAAGAGACAGCGAAATAGGGCTTCAGCATTTTCTTCCATCGAGGAAACCGCCCGGCATCCAGAGCGTCCTGGCAGACCTTTGAAGCAAAGTAGTTGATTCCCAGGGAGGCCAGACCAACAATCATGAGGGTATTGGGCACGACGTGTACGTCCGAGTTATCCATTACCTGGAAGGGAGTCACACAATAATGTTATAAGTAAAAACTCTGTTTTCGATAGCTTCGTGCACTTGGTGGTGGAGGTCCATCATTTGTTTGCTGTAATGAAACATACATCACAGCATATACCTTGTTCAAATGGTGCATCATATTTCAACAATTATGTGAAAATACGCTAAATAACAGTACCTAACAGAGGTATTGTGGCTATTTGCCCTTAAATTACCAGAACATTCACTTGGAAATACATGTTGCACATCAATTTATTAAAAAGCTACTGAAGCTGCTAGAGGGTGAACACCCAGACATGGTTCCATTTATAGATGTGTAGATGTCTTTTAATTTAATGTCTTTTAATTTATACTAAAAGTTCCATGAGTTTTGACAACATGTGTGTTGATGAACGCTTGAAGGTTCAAGAGACTTCAACCTTGATTAATAAAAGGGAGCTCTCCTAATTGCATGTGTAATAACTTTCATCAGCAGCATTACAGTCAGTCACAGTTTAATCAGAGTTTAATGAGCACTGAGCAGCTCAATCCAAGAGGCTCAGCTGTGTTGCTCAAGGGCACCTACAGTAACATACACACTACAGTTCATTCTCTCGCTCTGTCTACGTTTTGTTGGCAGGATTCATAAGTACACCGTTAAAAAAAAACATGAACCAGTACATATATGAAAGCAGTGTTTATCTGTCCTTTGTTAAATGTAGTATTATCTAGTAAGGTTATACATCATGAGACTGTATTATGTGCAACAGTATTTGCTAAATTAGCATATTTTACTGTTTTTTGCAGGGACCTTTGCACAAACCACAAGTTTGGAAATTCTCATATGGGAAAATGAGAAGACACTTCTTGAATAAACTCTTATAATTAATAAGCATTTGCGACCCTTTAGGTGTCTGTATTATACAGAATCTGGTGGCTTTTTAACATCTTACATTTGACTACATTGATTACACAGATTTTACTTCAGTGCAAAATAATGGGATGAAGGTCAGTGGGGTAAACTTCAATGCATCATACATCGGGACATGACATGAGTACCTTTCTGTGGGACTCATGGATTCTCTCATTTTTTATTTTATTTTTTTCCAGTCCATAATAGACACACTTTTTAGAGCCATACAAACAGAATACTGTCATGACCTCGGCTGCACAAAATTCTTACCGTTAAAATAAATATTTTGCTACTTTATTTTACAAAACATCTGAGATGGCATCAATATCATAGCACTACATGCATAGTTGTGCAAATAATGTGTTTTTGAGGCTGCAAATGAATTATGCAAACTACTTAAATAGAATACATTCAAATAAGCTAAAAACTATTCCGTTTTTTTTATCAATGTAAAGTTGTGGCGACTGCCTTCAGGAGTAGGGATTAGGATTGATTAAGACTGACAGAGACTGGTTTATTAAATGATGAGTCAGGATCCAAAGTGGGTCACAGGTGTATTTACCTCCAGTTGGTCCCTAACAAGGACATCTATTTGACCGTATGAGATTTAATTCATCCTTTCAAGAGCCTTCATCCCATTTCCATGTTTTCTCCCGTAAAGATTGTACAGTTTAAAAGTAAGACAGGCACAGTGTGCATGCTGTTTATGCTTCTATTCTACTTTGCTGTCCTTGCCTTGTTTTTTTGTTTTTTTTGGTCTATTTATGTGTATGTACGCTGAAAGCAACGGAAAATCCAAAGTAAAATTCCTTGTATGCGTACGCACGCATGGCCAATAAAGCTGATTCTGATTCATGTAAATCATTACTCGAGTGTGTAATCAACTGTGTCACCTTACAACTTCCAAAAACACTGTCCCTCAACTTGGAGTTTAAAGGTTTCTGTGTTATCTGTAACTATAAGGTACTACACTATTGATTGTTGCAATGTGTTGATAACTAACAGTGCATGTTAAAAAAAAACAAAGCTCTGGATCTAAATGAAATAAGCTTCAGGAAAACTTGAGTACCTCTGCCCTCCTGCGAAGCTCCGTCTTGAGGATGCAGCCCAGGCTGAAGGTGAAAGCTCCGGCAACTGTGGCACACCAGGAGAGGAGCCACAGTCCCTGGGCTAGCTTCACCCTTTTCTCAAAGGGGAACTTCATCTTCATCACCACCATGGTTGCAGCGAGGGAATCCGAGTCTTACCGGGGGAATAGGGGGAGGAGAGCCACGAGGCGACGAGGGCCGATGCTGGGCTTTTTCTGCCGGGAGGAAAGAGAGGTCAGAGGTAGGACGGTGACGAAACTGAAATTCAACACTGAATTTGGAAAATAAACCAAGCGAGAGCGAGCACAATTATAAACACACTGATGATAGTTTTCTGAGACCAAACAAAATTCAAAAGTCAAGAGAGGTTAGTGCAAAACCCCTGGAGGATAACGTTTGACAGCTTCACAAGTTGCATCAAAACTCACCTTATTTGTCTCCCCAAAAAGTCCAGAAAAAATGTCCCGTTGTCTCCACCGACCACTATGTACCATCCAGTGTGCCACACAGTGGATTTGGCACACTGGATTTGGCAAACCTGGATGCTGCGAGCGTCTTAGCACTAATGCCTACCTATCCTATTAAAGCGGTCTGTGAATCCAGGCCATTGTCTGCTCAGCATCCTTCGCTCACACAGCGGGACAAGGATGACAAAACAAATTGAGCCTGACAGCGTGATGGATATGATGATAAGCCAATAACTGCGAAACACTTGTCTGTTTATTATAGGGTATACATTTTAATACAGTTTGTACACAAACAGGACTAAGCGTCAGCAGCCATGATAGGAGCTTGGCGAGGTGTTCGTATGCAGATAGCGGACTTTTAAAAATAAATATCTCAAATGTTATTTCAGGTCTGGGGTGCATTTATGGCAGCGTGCTATATTTGAATAGGTAATGATTTCAATGCGTTCCTGTCCATTGTCCAATATAATAAAACACATGTTTTAAAGTAGCCAAACCGCATAACTCTTTGATTAACTGCGAAACAGAAAAGAGCTGCGGCAGGACTCTGAACCCTCTATAGAGGCCAGACCTGAGGCTGCAGAAATCACAACATCCTACCCAGCTACAATCTCAATGACCTCCGTCGACAATATACTGTACATTGCCAACTCTCCTTAAAGGAGGTCATTGAGATTGTATATATATATTATATCCTGCTTTTCATCTTTTTTTTTCATGACAGGCTATATAAATGTAGTTGATGACCACTGCTTCTAACATGGCGCCTGGTGATTCACCCTCAGCTTCCTATAACCTTTCCTATGGAACTCCTTTTAGAAAGATTCCTCCCTAGATCTGTCTCCTTTTTCAAGGAAAGATGATCAGAATTAAAACAAATGTTCAGGCAGTTCAATTCATGTCATTTTGTTTCTTCACTTGGTTTATTAAATGTTACATGGACAGAGTTATATGGATGACATTTACATAAGCTTGTGAACATTGGTTCATTAGAGTGAATACATGTGTTGCACAAACAATAGTTTTCATATGCACATATTTAAAGCTATTTCATAACTGTATTTATAAGTATACCATATTTTATACAGTACATGCTATGACTACATTTTAAAACAGGAAAATGGATTAGCAGGAAAAGACTGAAACAAACTTTTCTCCAATATTTTGGGATGTTTTTTTAGATTATGCTCAAAACTTTTTGTATATAGCATTAAACAATGCATTCAACAATGCATGGCTACCTACACAACAAATACACTATATATGTATACATAATTGTACATGCAATAAAGCAAACAGATTAACATGTAAGAACGGGTAAGGAAATGCCTGTATCTGTATATACACAACAAAAATATACATTTACATTTTCCATTAAAAGACTAAATCTAAACTGTAGAGGATGTTTCAAGGTAAAGAACAGTATAATTTATGTTTAAATACATTATGTTATTCACCTACCTCCAATTTCACTTGACAAATGTTGGTTGTATTGATCTCGTGTTTTAGAGGCTTGTTTGTAACTGAAAATATTCTATTTTAGTGTAGATTTGCATTAAAAAGAACAACTGAGGGGCCCAATGTGAAAACCGTACATCTTGCAGCTTGGAGTCAAAGGTCACGTCTCCTCAAACGACATGTTAATTAGAGGGGCTGAACCACCGAGCCACTGAAAAAGAGCTTCTTTTTAACTGTTTAGACTGAATAAAGATCAAAGTAACTTAGGATTTCAGACGCAGTGAACAGTGCACTCGTGTTTCTGTCACAGCTGTGTTCGCTCCCCTTTCAACACCTCGTCTGGAATCCCTCCTGTCCGGCCGTGGGCCTCGGCCCTGCCGTGCCCTTGCCCTTCCCCGGGCTGCGATCCACATATGAATTGACTGAGCATCCGCTCGGCTGACTCCAGGCTGGCCAGGCTGCTATCTGTCTCCGATGTCCTGCTTTCTATCGGCCGGTCGCTGCTTGATCTCCAGTGATGAATGATCTCATTATCTAAATCCTCGACAGCTTCGTGCCCTTGGTGGTGGAGGTCCATCATGGCCTCCGTGCCTCGCAGCTCCTTCTGCATGTGGTGGCGAGCCAGGCGGATTTCCTCCAGGCTAGCTGACCGGATCAGGATGGCGGAGCCGAGGTTCGGACTTGCGTTGACCCTGTATGTGCCCTCACCTGTCATGCCGTCCGACAGGTTCTCGCTGTGGGTGGTGAACTGGAGATGAGGTTTCTGCAGTGGGCATGGAGAGGGTTGCCTGACAATCTCCTCACCCCCTGACTCGCTGTCTTTGTCCACGTCTGCTCCCCGGTGTCTCCATACGTGACCTCTGTTCGATCCTGTCAGTATAAATCGTGGGGCCTCGTCTCCCTTCTCTGACCAGTCAGATTCCTCCTCCTCTGGAACCGGCCCCAGAGGTTGATCCTGCCCGCCGGCTTTGGCCTTTTCGTAGTTATTATGGCTGTCCATGAACTGTGCCGGAGGGGGAGTGATGGGAGGAACCATCTGATTAGTGGCATCATCTGACTTGTTTAGCACTGATGTAACCTACAGTAAGTAGAGGTTAGAAATGGATCAGTTCATTGATTGAATGACGCAAAGTCAAAGAATAAAAAAAAGGTTTCTGTATGAATAAGGAAAATCATACTGAAGCTGAATGCTGAATGTGCACTGAACAGATTGACAGAGGCTTATCTATTTCATTTGTATGTTTTGGCCTGTCTATTTTCTAAGTTTCAAAGTTTACCTCAACTTTAAGAGGGAAGTAAAAGATCTTACACTGAATGTTTCCGCACATTTTGCATCAGCGATCTGCTCTGTCAGTGCTGAAATACGCTGGTTCAACCTCTCACGTTCTCCTTCCATACTCTGAGCCTGACACAGAAAGCACAGGAAGCACAGTTGTCACGAGTGAACCATCAGTAATACCTCCACCCGAGAGTCACTGCTCAGTCAACCTTTATGACTCCGTAGGAAAAGACTCCTGCGTGTCTCAAAAGGTGCTTTTACAATCATTTTCATGTTTCTGAAGAATCAGGCTCCCGCAAAAGGAACACAGAGATGTTTCCAATCTCACCACTGAATGAAGCTTTTGCTCTAGAAGGTTATTAGTCTGCTGTGTGGAGGAGCAGTTGTCGTGTAGTCTGAAGAATAAGACACAGGCAAAGAGAGAGAAGTTACAATATATTGCAGTATGCGTGCACATTGTATGAGGTTAGGTAAGATACCTGTGCATTAATTGCATTAAAACAGAGATGACAATAGATCAGTGCCGATCCTTGTTCATACTGATTCGATTGATTACTCTTTCAGTTCTCTTTCTATTGGTGACACATTGCATCCGTCTCCTGAGGAAATATGAAGATGACTCAAATGATCGGTGTGTAATTATGTAGAGTAAACAGGACTCTGGCAGAAGAACAAAAGGTGTTCCCTCGTTACCTCCTAAACTTCTCTGTGAGGTTGCTAAGCTCAATACGTGTCCTCTGAAGTTCCGCCTCCAAAAGCTTATGGCTGCTTATGAACTCCTCTCCTAAACACTCCATCCTCACTGCTGTCTTCAGCAAACTGTGATGCAGACCTTCATTCGGCCCCTGCAGGTCCCTGTCAGATATACACAACATGAGCATTAGAGGAATCCATTCAATAATTCTTCATTCTTTTGGTTGCTCTCAATACTCTCTAGGTCTAAAATTACACAGGTCAGTGTTTTCTATTATATTCGCATCAAGAATACTCCAATTAATCAATGTAAAATATCACAAGCATGGTTGTTACTTGAACTATGGTTGTTGCCAGTTAGCAAACCCAAAATAATTCACACTTACATGATTCTACCAAGTTCATGTGCCTTTTCCTGTATGAAAGGGGAAAAAGTTACTTTGAGAAGAAACATCTGAAATATTATCAATGAGTGAAAAAGATGACCTGGAAATTGAAAGAAGCATAAAGAACATCACTTGGGAGTGTCAACTTGATTACCATTAGGTTGGGCATGTAATAACTAATTTCGTGTCCACTGTGACACGCACACGTGTGCCCAAATCAATAGGCAAGCAAATGAGTGGAACATTATTACATAACCAGTTAATCAAGCATGTATAACAAGGGCAACTATTGACTTGCCAATAATGACTTAATTGAACGGCTTAACTCAAAGAGAAAGGCCGTACTTTATGTAGCGATGAGCCTGTGAAGCTCGTCTGCTCCTCGTCATGACTGGAGAGGCTTCTGGTGTTGCTGGGCGTCTCCTTTTTACTGGAGAGAGACTCCCGCTGCCTGTGTGCCGGGGGGCCGCCAGAGAAACGCCCCTTTAAATGGGTGTTGGGGTCAAGGTCATTGTCTTTGGAGGGAGGCTGGTTGGGATGTGATTCATGTTGATGTCCTTGGGGATGACTTTTGCTATTGTTATCTCCATGGTGATGGTGATGGCCCAAACTATGGTGGTCTCCATGGTGATGCTGATGGCCCGGACTATGGTGGTCTCCATGGTGATGATGATGGCCGGGACTGTGGTGGTCTCCATGAAGATGAGTTTCACTGTGGCGGTTGCCATGGTGATGCTGATGGTCTCCATGGTGATGCTGATGGTCCTGACTATGGTGGTGATGCAGGTGACCTGAACTGTGATGGTCGCCATGATGATGCTGATGACCGGGACTGTGGTGGTCTCCATGGTGATGCTGATGGTCTGGGCTGTGGTGGTCTCCATGATGATGCTTCTGGTCTGGACTGTGGTGGTCTCCATGGTGATGTTGATGGTCTGGACTGTGGTGGTCTCCATGGTGATGTTGATGGTCTGGACTGTGCTTGTCTCCATGGTGATGCTTATGGTCTGGACTGTGGTGATCTCCATGGTAATGTTGATGGTCTGGATTGTGCTTTTCTCCATGGTGATGCTGATGGCCTGGACTGTGCTTGACTCCATGTTGATGCAGGTGAGCTTCACTGTGGTGGTCTTTCTGGTGATGCAGGTGAGCTTCACTGTGCTTGTCTCCATGGTGATGCAGGTGAGCTCCACTGTGGTGGTCTCCACGGTGATGCTGACAGTCTGGACTGTGCTTGTCTCCATGGTGATGCAGGTGAGCTCCACTGTGGTGGTCTCCATGGTGATGCTGACAGTCTGGACTGTGCTTGTCTCCATGGTGATGCAGGTGAGCTTCACTGTGGTGGTCTCCATGGTGATGCAGGTGACCTGAACTGTGATGGTCACCATGGTGATGTGTTGGGGTGTGGTGACCTTTATGATGATCAGTTGTGATCTGGTGGTTGCCATGTTGATGGTTTTGAGCATGGCCTTGGTGGTCTCCATGGTGATGGTGAAGAGAAGGTCTATGATTGTTGCTATGGTGTTGATGCTCTCCATGTTGGGGATTTGGGCTGCATTGGTCTCCATGATGATGGTCTCCAGAGTGATGGTGTCCATGATGATGGTCTCCATGATGATGGTCTCCAGAGTGACGGACCCCATGATGATGGTCTTCAGAGTGATGGCGATGGGATGTGCCGTCATGGTTCTTGTGGTGATGGTCACCATAGTGGTGATCCCTATGATGATCAACAGGACTGTGGTGGTGTCCATGGTGATGGTGATGATGATGACTGGAAATGTGATGGTCTCCCTGGTGATGGTGGTGGTTGTGCTCACAAGAAGGCGAATGGGAGCGATGCTGGGAATTTTGGGAGTCATGTCTTTTCAAATAGCTGTGATCCAGGCGATGTTCTGAATCTGTGGAACGGTGACGGTGACGGAAAGATTTAGAGAGAGAAAGACAGGAAGAGCTCTTGCTGGAGCTCACTGAATCTGCACTGGCATGCCGACTCCTCTGCTGCCTGTGTTTCTCGGTGCTGCTTTCTCCTTTATTGGATCTAACAGACACCGGACCTGGACTGCACGGTCTTTGGGCATTTGTCACCCCAAGCGTGGTGAGTCTCATTGGGCTGAGAACCTGCCGAGTGATCTCATTAAGGAAGGCAGAGAACTTCATTTTTTCCTTCATTAAATTCTTCTTGGCTTCACCTTTTATCCTCTCTAGTTCAATGTCATCTTCATTTCCATGCCAATCTCTCTCTTTGGGTCTAGTGAGAGCCTCCATTGATTTGGCTTTGCGGAAACTTCCATCATTTCCTGAGCATCTTTTATTCTTCGATTTTTTCTTCTGGGCATGAGTGGGGCCATTGTGTGAAGATTTGCCTTTCTCCTGTTTGGCAGAGTGCCTGTTTTGATGTCCTTTTTTCTCTATCAAAGGGGCTGTGTCGGTGTCTTCTTCCCCAAAGTACTTGTGTTCCCTGGAAATGTCGGTACAAGACTGTGAATGCTGGGGCTTCTTCAGTGGATGTCTATCTGAACACTTACTGCTGGTCTCAGAAGACAGGCTCGAGGAAGATGTTGAAGAGGAAGAGGAAGATGGAGAAGAAGAAGAAGAAGAGGGTGTTGACGAAGAAGGAGAAGAAGAGGAGGAGGAAGGTGTTGATGAAGAAGAAGAAGAAGAAGAAGAAGAAGAAGAAGAAGAGGAGGAGGAGGAACCACTTGAGGAACTATGGGTAGTTTCATGCCGATGCTTTTGCTTCTGATGGCAGTGGTGAGGAAGATGAGTCTTGTCATCATCCCTCTGACGCTGATGGTCGGGTGGATGGTCTCTGAAAATGCTGTCCTCTGCTGGTGAATGGGTGCTATTTTAGAGAGGAAACATGAGTGTTAAACACACACTGGATACCAATACAGTAGTTCACGATAATGGTAATTCATTTTTGTAATAGCAGATCAAATGTATAAGTCAAAACTCCTATAAGAAGGAAATACATCGCTGCTACTTCAATCCTTCTAATGTAAAAACTAACACAAATGAAAGAAACATACTCATAGCCATCATTGTCCTCTGACTGATGTGACTTTTGACGATGATGACGGCCTTGATGTTGGTGATGGTGCTTCATTTGCTGAGATTTAGAGTTAGAGGTCTTTCTGTGCTTGTGGTCTTTTTCTTGATGGTTGCTCATTTTCAGTCTTGTGTTTTTTGACGCCTCTGGTGTCCGGATGCAGATGTAAATGTTTTTAAAATATTACTCCATCAACTGCTGCCTGCAGCTGAGAGGCGTCCGCAGAAACTGGCACAATATTGAACCCTGGGGAAATGGTACATCATTCAGTGTGCTGTGACTACTTTGTTCTGTCCGATTACAGAAATAGAAACATGGCCATACTTACATTTTGATTTATATTATTATTACATGATCAGTAATTACAGCTGAAAAAAACTATACTGGTTTATTACAGCAGAAACAGGATTGTTGGTTCACATCATTTCTCACATCATTTCTCACCCCTATGGTATCACTTTCCATGATCTATAGTGCATAATGAGGGCATTCAAATTCAAATATTTTTGAACTAGAGGTTGACTGATACATTATGACGACCTAAACTCATCTATAAACACCTCAACAATCAACTGTCCTAAGCACTCATAGCTATATTGAAAAGAAATCATGCTGTATCATAAGTTAACATCGCATGTGTTAAGAAACGTTAAGCCCATAATGATGCATCTATAATAAGACATGATTTATTATAACGTTTCATTGTTGGTTGTTAGAAGAGAGTAATGCATTGAGATGCATTTAAAATAGTCTCCTGCATCATAAGAGGATAAGTGATACTATAATTACTTTGAATAAATCATACCGTTTTTACACCCTGAAGTTCTATTATCACGTTATGATAAAGCATTTGTTATTATAGAGGCATCAATATTTACATCACTTTACTCAGCACATACAGTGATAACAGCATACCATGACAGTAGATTGTTGAGGTGTGTATAGGGGGGGGTTCAGGTAGTCTTAACGTATTATAAGTTAACCACTAGTTGGAACATCCATAAGAGACTTGCACTTATAATTCATTATAAGACACATCTATAACGTTTTATGACATAATATGATATCAGAAGTGTATTTTTTAGTGGAGACACAATGCATTATAATTCACTATGAATGTGGTCGTCGTACCAACATATTTTTTGTCGTGAAAGCTAATTAAAGCAGTGAAAAAGCAAATGTGGAAAGTAATCACATGCAGACTTTTTATGCAAAATGTAGCTCACAAGCAGCGCTGTGAAACATTTCACTCCAGAACAAGTTCAAAGTTCTTAAAGCAGCAACAGAGGTGAATTCAGATATTATACCATGCAGCCAACTTCTGTACTTACGTCCTCAAAGAAGCTTCAGGAATACGACAAGCGGTGGCGTTCATCGAAACACAACAACTCTCTCTCGGCACCATGTAATTATACTGGGAGGTACGACACACACAAACACATCAATATATACTCCTGTGCCATCCAATGATAGAGGGGACACATCAATATATACTCCTGTGCCATCCAATGATAGAGGGGACACATCAATATATACTCCTGTGCCATCCAATGATAGAGGGGACCCTTGTTGCACTTTGAACTGTATCAAATTCCCCCGTACACTGTTCTGTACATGACGGCTAATGGGAGTATTTCAAAGATATAACCGCATGAATGAGTAACACGCTGTGCTGTACATATATTGTATAACTTTAGAAACAACAGTCAGATGATCAACACACAATGTACATTTGTATAAACTATACTTAAAAACATTACTGTATTCACATTCACACTCTTTAAAAAAATAAAATAAAATGTACCCAATAATTCCGTTTCATGGCTATTTGGGCAATGGTGGCAAGATGGAAGATATCAAAGTGATCCCAAATATTTCATCAAATCCGCTAAAGAATGTTTTAGGTTTTTTGTTTAATAAACCACTCAAATGGCCATGCATGGATGTAATACAACACAATGTTTACAGTTTGGCTTTCCAGAGAACCTCATTATATCTCTGTGATATTTACATTTTGTACATGTCATGAGCACATGTCCTTTTTTTAATTTGTATTATTGTTAGTTTTAACTATGTACTGGCTCTGAGGCACTGAGATTCTTGGCTGAAGAGTGCCTTACAAATAGAATGCATTATTATTATTATTATTATTGCTAGTGAAATGGTATATGGATTTCTTAATATCTAGGCTCTGAAAAAAACCCTTGGCCTCAAGCATCCATTCCTCAGCTTGTACAGGGGTCCCTTTAGTGCGGAACATCCCAAACAGCAAAAGTCTTCTGTTGAAGCGAGCCCGTATAACCTGAGGCATGACAGTGGGTGTCAGATGTCACCTCCTCCACTGTTCTGTAAACATTCACAAAATACTTGTCAGGATAAGATAGCGCTCGCTTCGTTCATGTGAAAATACTCTGGGGCAAAAAAAGCTGAGCTAAGAACTATAAAGTTCAAACAGTTCATCACAAAGATATATATATTTTTTATTTTCCACTTGTGATTATCATGTGAACAGAGCAGAGGAGCCGTGCTGCCTACAGTATGCACGCAACTGCAGAGTGCCACGTTATTGACCAGGATGTCCCTATTATGTCAATGCAATGGGCAATCTAATAACTCAGAGTTGAGAAACACATTGAACTCCAATAGAGTGACAAAGGCAATTACACATGTGACGTTATATTAGTAGACTCGTGGCCTCCACCGCTTTCTTATATGTCAAGTCAGACAAGACTAACTAACCGCAGCTTGGTGGTGCATACACCAGAGCTGTCATCATCCTTCTTGTCATCTTGCAGAACATCATTGCAGCAGCCATTGCCGCTGGCAGGTTTTACCAACATCAATGCAATGTGGCTCAGACCGACGCACCTACAATCAATGGTAAACCCACACTGCAGTGACTGTGGGGCGAACGCAATGGAAAGTTAGATAAGGCAACCAGCATTCACATGTGAACACGTGACGCATCGACGGGTACATACAAACACATGTATACACTTGGAAGGGGGGTGGAGGGGGAGGGGGGTGGGGGGGTTATGACAAGGCAGGACAGCATGTGACGGAGTTACATCATACGGGATGTCCAGTAATGATTGTTGCGCTCTCCATGCCGAAACGCTGCTCTCAGTAAAGTCCTGGATGACCTCTGCGTGCACTTGTACTTGCTGTGAACTCTGTAAGATGCTTCTATCGGTCTGTGAACCTGTGAGGTTTCTAATGCCAGTTAGCCATGTGTCACAAATACCTATTAATGCTGTATCACATCAACAAGGACGAAAGCATGAGGACGATTGTGACCTGATGGGACTAGCAGGCCCCACACACCTGATTGGACTAGCAGGCCCCACACACCTGATGGGACTAGCAGGCCACACACACCTGATGGGACTAGCAAGCCACACACACCTGATGGGACTAGCAAGCCACACACCTAATGGGACTAGCAGGCCACACACACCTGATGGGACTAGCAGGCCAAACACACCTGATGGGACTAGCAAGCCACACACCTGATGGGACTAGCAGGCCACACACACCTGATGGGACTAGCGATATTACGATATCAAAAACCTCAGAAGATATCTTGTCATATTGCATTACCTATACATCGATATATATCGCCCAGCCCTACATCGAATCGTATCCAATTTCCTGTTTCAAAAACATTATAGGGCATGAGATGCATTTATGTCTAATTCCTGCTGGGATACAACAATGTTCAATGAAGTTTCTGGTTTTCAGCAAAACATGTTTTGAATAAGAGTGGTGACCTGCTTTCTTTCCTCCAGTTCTTTGTTTTAAGTCATTATAAATTCATGTTACTTTTTCAGCTTTGCAAGTAGATAATGGTCACGTTTCATGGACTTGGAAAAAAAGATTGAATACTGACATTCTGTAGTATTCCCATTTAATAGACAGTCAAAAAAACATCAGGAAAATGTACATACAGTATGTATCGCAAATCTAAAAGCAATGCACTCAATTTCAGAAGTAATGCAGACACCCATAAATAGTTATGTATTACATTTCTGTGGTGCATTTTTGATTCCATGTTGTGAGGGCCACATCTTCTCTAAAAAGGAGAAAACACTCAGTGGCTGCTCTAATCAAATGAGCAGGTGGAATCAGGTTATGAACATGTCAACGTTACCGAACGTTTTGGCTGCCGATCGCATACACACCGACTCTTCCGTCAGCTAACGATGATCTTTCCACATCAGAGGTGTTCGTTTAGTTTCAAATCAACTTACAAAGATCACTGACAAATTAGAGATGGATTTGAAAATATAAATACTACCCCTCTTCAGCATTAGAGCAACAATAACCGGATCCTGCTTCTATTTGCACCTGGTGTTGATCACCCTGGCTTTGCGAGTGGCTTTGCTTGGATCCCAGGAAACTTGTGAGCTTTTTTTTCTTTTTTTTTTTTAATAGTCTATGAAGGGCCATTAAAGTGTCACGTTCCTACTGTGTGATGCCAGAGATTGCATCCATTCTTAAACAAAAGGTACAGCGTCTCTTTTTCTTTTCCACTCACGTTTGGTAAACGGCTCCCTCTGCTGGGCTAACCACGTATTAGAAAGTCCCATTTCAGCTCGTTCTGCACAGGCATATATTGTGTAACACAGAAGGTAAAAGAAGAAATCAATGCTTGTTATCAGTTTTTCCCCACACGAATGTTGGGGTTAAGAAGAGGATCTAAATTTGGGTCGGAGCCCGCGGAGGCACGGCCGAGTTTGGCCATGATGATTATCAACGTGAAGAATCCCAGAACTCCTACCACGAGGAGCATGAAGACCCGCTGCTTCCAGGACAGAGAAGTCCGCTTTCCACCTGTGCGATTTCTGAAAAGATAACAAAAACGACAAAAAAATGAGGGACCCCAGTGACACTTGCATAGTAATTTGTTCGTAGTGCAGTGCAATAACAGAGTGTTCCCCAGCAGGTCATGGTACTAACTTGAGAATTTGAGCAAACCAACTTAACGCTGGGCGCCGTCGGTACTTGTCATCGTCAAAGTCAATCTGTGTGACAGTGCTGTGGCCGATGTCCCGAGTGTCGTAGATCTTTCTTGGCGATGATGCTGGAGAATAACAACGGATTATTAAGATGAAAGGCAACACAAAATATTAAATGTTCAGTATGTGCGTGAAAAAATGACACAAAGATAATTTCTTACTTATAGGGCCCTTAACAAGCATTATTTTAAGAGCAGTCAGTTCAGAGGGCTTTCCCTTGCTTTACCTGTGTGTAGTGTAATTGTGTCCCGGGTAGCTTCATTAGTGAAGTTGACCACAGCATGCTCCTGCATATTTGGGTCCTCATTTTTACGAGGTCCTCCGAGGTCTTCCTGTGCTGGAGGTGGGACAGGATTTGGTGGTGGGTTGAGGCTGGTGTTGTAAGAGTGGCTGGGGTAAATCTTACTTTCTTGGGCTGTGCAAAGAAAAGAAAAGAGTTTGATTAAACCACTTAAATGATTATGTGTAATTAACAGCTAGAAAAGATGCTGTAATTGACCGAAAAGTAAACATTAAGGCTCACCGTCAAATGTCGACCAGTCAGTATAATCAGTGACATCATTCGCTGTGGTCTCCTCAAGGACCCCAACGGGCTCTTCAATCTGTCAGTCGAACATTACATTTTATTCACATCTTACAAAATGACATCTGTATGATTTGACGTTTCATTACAAGTCGAAAACAGAGACTGGAAGACTATCTAATGGTTTAGAGATCATAATGTAGCATTAAAGGGCTCTTACCAGCGGCAGCCCTAAACCTGCTCTAGCCCAGTTAACAGATGACAGCTGTTCTTTCAGCACATCAGCAATTGGGCTGGCAAGGTTGGAAGGGGGAAACAATGAACCCTGACAGGTGGGGCACTGGTATCCTGCTGGAGCCGTATGGATTGGCAGCCGAGAGGCCAAGTTATTAAGACAGGACCAGTGAAACACATCTGTGGAAAAGGAAAAAATTCCATTCATCTCTGTTGTTTTGCATCTCTGGACACCACTAATAGGAAGTGGGAAAATATGTTTATTGTAATGCTGTTGCACTTCCTTAAAAACAAGGATGATAATCTTACCATAGCAGACCAGCCTAACGGTGTCTTGAGCATTCAGTAGAGTATTACACAGAGTACAGTTGGGGTTGTAATCGCTGTCCTGGAGCCATTGCAAATATGACTGCACGATACACTGTAGGGCAGCAAGTGAAAATACAGAACTGTAATGTGATGTTACAAGCTTTGTTCAAACATAAATCGTGTAATACGTATTTACTGACTGACCTTGTTGTGGTTGGAGACTAGGCAATGCTCGCACACATTCACACGATGTTCAAAGCAGAACAAATTGGTCACCTTTCTCTTAGGACACTTGCAGAGACCCATAGCCACATCAGCTGCATTGTGTAAAAAGAAAAACAAAAGCAGGTTTGTTATGAATGTAAACACCAAAAATACACCAGACTGAGGATCCTTGTTGTTGTCATTCTGTAAATGACAGTCCGGCCTCCTGAAGACTCTGTCTTCATTTACTAGCAAAAGCAAATTAAATTAAACGGTTTCCACTGAAATGATGTATCCTGTGGCTAATACTGTCTTTAATAGGGACTAGAAGCAAAACAATAGAGGCAAACATTGACAAGACTTTATCTCTTCCCTTTTCTCTGAGTGACAGCTTGAAATATCCCCAGACACTGTGGACATATGCATGCTTCCTGTCATGAGAAGAGTTTGAACCTGAGGTTGTTGTATGATGTGTGTAACTCTTCTGCCAAATCAGTTATGCTAAAGATTAGAATACATATTGACTATGTGTATAGGGAAATGATCAAATAAAATAAAAAATCGTAATGTTAACATACATTACATCATATCATGGGTTGGCAATACCCTTGCTTCTCAGTAGTGGGTGAGGCAATATGACAATATATACCATGAGATGGTCAATTATCAGACTTTGTATCATATATATATGTGTGTGTGTGATTGTACATTTGGCCATTTCAGGCCATGTTGCAAATCAGTGTGATTAAGTACCTATCTTTTTAATGCACCTACTTTAGACAAACATAAGCCCTCATGACTGATTTTGTTGTTTCTCGATCTTTCAGAAAAACTCACCGAATATTAATGAACCGCAAAACAAAATGACAAACCCTACTCTGATGCATTCCCAGGGCTTCTAGTCATCATGACATAGTAGGCTATACACGTTGTATCGCCCTGGTTGCCATGTCACAATTATTGTTGGTAGTCAAGGCTACCAACAATAATTGTTGGTAGCCTTGACTCGGCAGGGTCAACGTACCAGACACCGGTTTTACAAGCTAGTTATCAACGTCTCCCGGCAGCAACGTCACACAGCGTCTGTTGGTGTGAATCAGAACATGTTGTGGGTCTTTGCGAAGTTGACCTAAGTTATCGTAGCACAGCGTGACACATTGTCGGGGGTCAAGAGTCCGTAGATCCGCTCTAACCTCGTGCTTCAACACCGTGTAATCGCCCCAGGCAGCTCCTTCTAAACGTGTATCTAGGCTAACATTAGCGGCTCCCTGAGCTGGAAGTTATCAGCTGAGGTAACGTGCGCTAAGCTAAGCTACGCTAAGCTAGCCAGCTAGCTAGCTGGTCGAGTTGAAGAAGTCCCAGAGCAAATGATGAATAACTCCACGTTACCTGTCACTCAGACTTTAATCAAGTCCCGTTCGCTTCAGGTGATGTTGTCCGGCAGTCATTGAAGCTTCCTTGTCAGATTCACGTGTGAAGGCGTCTCCAGAAGCTGTCATCAGTAAACTTCACTGCAGCGAGCTGGTTCCTTCCTCTCTGTGTTTATGTGCCACGTCTCTTCCGCTTCAGCTTCTTCTTCGTGTTTTTCTGTAACAGACCAACAGGTGCACTCTGCCATCTACTGACCTGGAGGGCCTGTTCCTCCAGATTCCTTTGTAAAAACTTTTTGCCCCCACAACGAGGTATTTCTCAGTATGATTGTTATACAACTATCACATGTAAGTCGGTTTGACATATGACACATAGATTAGTTACATGTAAGTGTGTTTATTATCTTCACAACGCCATTGTTTTCTTCTTCTACTCTTGTTGACTGCATGTCCTTAATCAGTATGAACAAACAGTTCACGTCACAGTGCACTGGAGGAGGCTCTGCTTTATTTTAAATGCACAGGTGCCTAATAGCATCATAACTGTCTGTCCAGGACATACACTGGCACTGAATTATAGGAATGAAGATAAATGATGTGCGTATATTTTGTGCTCTAGTTGCTCACACTCTTTTGTCTGAGAGATGTCTGGCAGGTAGCCTGTTTACAAAGAATTATTCATTATCCACACCATATGTCCCCCGGCAGATTCTCATGATTCCTGTAGACGCTATGATTTATACACATTTAATTGTCCGTCGCTCTTCACAAAATGAGGGTTAAAATTATTTATGTGAGGAGGACAGCCATTAATGTAATATTTCATTTATTGTCACACATTCACTTTTTTTTTTCTTGCAAGACAACTGCAAAAAAAAGGGCTGCTTGTTGTTGTCTTGCCTTTTTGTTGTTGGCATGTTTGTGTCAGATTGCAGTTAGTGTGTTTAGACACCAGATGGTGTACAAACTGACAGCCAATAAAGTATTCCCAAAAGTACACAGAATGTTGGGTTCAATCATTCACCAATCAGCACTGTCGGTGTAGATCAATATATTAACCTTTCATCAGCAGAACAGAGTAGAACATTTAGTTTTTACAGATACTATATAAATGATTAGTCAACTCTGTGTATGTGTGGATTTTCTAAACAAATAATCAATGAATGCAGGGGCTTATGATCAAAAGCTTGTGCCTTATGACAATGACTCAATTAAAAGTAGTGAAAAACAAGAGAAGAACAGATGTTATGAAGGAGCAGTGTAGTTTTTCACGCTATTATTTGCAGCAGGTCACTTAGACAATTTGATTGCAGCAACATGTGTCTTCATTTGATCTGATAGTGTTGTCTTAATGAGCACATTTCGAGTTGGTCAGATGGAGAGTGTCTGCCAAATGTCATAAAAGTAAATCAAAATGGACGTGAAAAGATAATAAGGGACTGCAAATGTAGGAAATGATGTGTCATTAAAAGAAACTAGGCCATCATTGATACATCAACAGCGTTACAATAATTCAGAGCCGTAGCTTTAAAAAGTTGAGACTACATAATTCTCAATCCAGCTGTGACCAGCACATTAATGACATCGACGCTGCCCTTTCATGCATGATAAAGACTTTTTGTCTCTACAGTATGCATGTTGTGTGTGTAAATGGCCATGCATGCATTTGTCCCTTCACAGTCCACTGCATATGAGAATTGCCTGAAGGGGGAAGCGATGGAAGGAAAAATGGAAAAATGAAAAAGCCAAAGAAAAACAGTCACAGTCCCAGAAGTGCAAAGGAAGGAAGCAGAGAGGTTCTGTACTGTACGTCTTACACAATCCAAGGCACTGAGTCAAATTATGCATTCAATAACAAAGGATTGTTTGATGAAGCAATGCGTGTAAAATCCTTCTTAAAAATCTTGCAGTGAAAAAGAACTACATTTGCAAATGAATTAACTTGCTCTTATTCTTTTCATGAAGTTAAATTGAACAATTAAGTAGATTAAATCAGTGGGGAAGCAAATCAGTCTCATACACTCTTGTTGCAAGACATTCCTGTAATGGCAACTCTTGAACCAGCATACTTTAATAACTCTTGATTCGTGTGCAAATGTGTCAACTTCTTTGAGGAGAAAAATGACTGTGAGACTAAATGACTTTGTGCTAATGAGCGTGAACTTGTCGTGTCCTCGGTGATGACCAGACACACATTATAAATCACTGACAAGGGGCAAGGACACGAGGAAAGGGCATTTGAAAAGCACTGAAATGTAAAGACAAATGACGGAGGCACTGGAGGACAAATCAGCCCCGGAGCTGAGGCAGCTGGGTCTGAGGAGGGTTGTCGGGTTGGGGCAGGGGGGGAGGGAGAGGGGATTGATTGATTGAGTCTGGCAACTATTGATCAGCTATCAGCTCTATCTGTGAGGTAAAGCGTAAAGATTCAGGCATGGCTTGTTCTCCTGATGTCACCGTAAAAGGGATTGGCCAATCAGATGGGTGCTGAAAATCCAGATGATCCATGGTGGTTGTTTCTTTCTGGAGTTATGACATCTTTATGTGTCACACCTTTTAAATATGTGGCATTTACAATAGTGTAAAAAAGACGGTAAGAACTCTAAACGTTGTACCTACAACCTGCAGTTTCATTCAGTGTAGTTAGTCAGAGTCTGCGTTGAGGATTCAGGACCGTCTCAAAAGACAGTGAGAAAAACATTTTCTGTAGATGTCATGTTTACAAATGTAACTTCAGATACAAGCTGGCATACCGGATGTGTTCAATGCTGTGGTTTTTAGTTAGATTTATTTAATCATTCAATCACAATTGTTTCCGATATCACACTTAGCTGGGGTGCTGGAGCTAGGAGAAGAAGAAAAAAGCATCCGCACACTCAAATTTGTGGCAAAATCTTTTATATAAGCGAGATATCGGTCAGCGGCCTCCTTCAAGGCCAGGCCATTCAAACATTAAAAGTGCACAGATCATGCTTTTCAATTAATTTTCAAGTTCAAAACATAATGGCACACTATTTTATAGATGGCCTTCATGAGACTAGACCAAATCATGAATGCACTAAAAATCTATATTATCATTCTATTTTTTTTAGATGGTCATAAAATTCTGTACTTTATATCCGTGCCGATAGATCCCAAGGTGATATGAATCACATGATAATGACATCACTGTGAACTCTGAACCAATTCCAAGGCTTTCATTTGAGCTCATGTGCATCTATTTCTTAAAACAGTAAATATAAAAATATCGTGGAGTCACCACATTTGAATGAACTGAATCCATTTTAGTAATAAAAAAAAGGGTAATTAATTGTTTGATTTGCGTAAAGTCCTGTTGTGTTACTATAACAAGCAAGTGAACACAATCAGCATTTAACTGAGAGGAACAATCTGGAGAAAAAAACCCACTATCCATCTACTTAGTAGAAATGTGTTTTATTTTTGTTCCATAATCATCTTGAGTACCTGAAACAATCTAGTGCCCCTCTGGGGGTCCCAGTCTCTAGGATGAAAATGACTGCATTTACCCCATTCCACAGTGAGCTTGAGCCATGAAATGCTTGTCTCTCTGGCTGCTGGGTATTTGTTTGAACGTCTTTCGTTGTTCCTCATAGGTGCGTACGTAAAAACAGAAAATGAAGCAAAATCAAATCCATGGTTATAACCACATCGTTTAATTTCTAATGTAATGACCCTGTGGATACTGTTACTTTATGGGGACGGCGGCTCAGTGGCAAATCCATCAGGCTTTGCTCTGAATGAAATTGGATTGAGTGATTGATTTATGTATGTCAAGTGAAGGGCAAAGAGACGGACAAAAAGGAACCGCAGAGTGTTTGAGCGGGTCAGGGGAGGGGAGGCGCCGATCTATGGATGAAGCACGGCCCCCTGATGGGGGAAGGAGGCCATTGAATCAGACAGAGATAAATGGAGTGTGAGAGACAGAGAGAAAGAAATTCAGACATATGCCTGCTGACCTCAACCCTTTTTCTCCACAACTAATCAATACAGGGAAATGTGTGTGTGTGTGTGTGTGTGTGTGTGTGTGTGTGTGTGTGTGTGTGTGTGTGTGTGTGTGTGCGTGCGTGCATGCGTGTGTGTGTGTGTGTAGGTGTGTGTGTACGTACGTTTACGTGCTTGTTTGGAGGGGGGAGGTTCTCTCTTTGTCGACCCCAATAAAGATCAGCAACACGGTGATATTACCTCGGCCCTGTCTGACTCCTCCCTGGCCCTCCAACCTTTGCACATGCCTCTATTTAATTTTGGGCCCTGTAATCTTGTGAAGGACTGAAAGGTCTGGAGCACTTAGACTGAGCTCGTCACTGAGCTCGGCGAGGGAAGTGGGAGTTAAAACCTAAAACATCACTGCTGCACAAATGATAAACGCGTCCTCAGGTTGTGCATATAATGCATCCATATGTAAATATGACAGTCTCGTTTGGTTTAACAAATAGAAAGAGCTGCATTTTTCACACAAAATCAGACAAAAAAAACCTTACATTCAACCATTAATTTTTACTCTTTGCTTTTTAAATTAATGGTTGGATATTAGGTGCTTTTTGTCTGACTGCCAGACTGAGTCACTTATAAACACACACAGACACGTTGGCTGAAAGAGAAAAGACACCAGCGTTTTCTAAAGAATAATTTATATGAAAGATGCCTGGTGTAAACTATTGCTTTGAGCAGCATATTTTCCCAGGAGAGAATTCTGCAAAGTTTCTATTAATCAGCTAAATTGTGCTATATTTCACCTAGTATCCCCTCCCTATCCGCCGTTTTTTAATTTAATTGTTCCTCCTGCCGTTTTAGACTGGAAAATGTCCATACACATCTTCAGTCAATTAGAAAGAAGTCTCAGCATGGCTTTATTTAAAGTGTATAAATACCAGATCGATCCAATGTTAAATTATCCAGACTTCTTGAAATGACAGAAAACAAGTGAAGATGCCAGTTATACAGGTGCAAAAGAGAGAATTGTGCCCCTGTTCTTTCTGTGAAATCAAGACCGGGGACATCACAATACCTCGGATCAGATGAAGCAGTGGCAGCAGTGGAGCTTCGTCCAAGGCGACGGACAACATGCAGGCAAGGATAAAGTGCTCCGGCTGAGAGGTAGTGAAGATGTTCAGAGGATGAAGGTATACCCTCCCCATTCCAGCACTCCGCTGTTATTGGTTCTCTGGATGGCCTGCAATCACCGTTTAAGTCTCAAACGGGCGCTGCTTTATGAGACAGTAAATGAAATTGACACTCCCCAATGTGAGCTCCACAGCGGGGTCCACCCGACTGTGATTAACAGAATAGACTGGGGTGACCTTTGATTTGGTGAAGGGTATCATCAGTGAATCTCTCACGCTTGTCTGTCTATTCGGCTATTATGACCAGACTCTACAGCCATGCTAGCAACTGAGGCTGTAGACACAGTGATGCTGTATGCTCAATGCTAACATACTGCGATGTTTACCAATTTGGTTCAGCGTGGTGCCATGCTAAAGTAGCATTTAGCTAATTAGCTGAGGCTAATAAGAATGTCATTAATGAAGGTATGAAGTCATAATTATAATCAAACAAAAATGTGACCTTATGATGACGCTACAGGAACAGTCAGGGGATTATCAAAGTCAGTATGATTCATCCTCTGGGGACCATGAAGATCTGGTCTGATGTTTCTGTCCTTGAAACACTGTTGAACAGCAGTTTGAGCCCAGTATAGCAGATCCCTCACTCTGATTGTTTCTTATGAGTGAAGGTGAAGAACAGTGGTAGAACCTATTGATCCTTGGTTATTACCTTGGTAGCTTTGTTGCGTCCCTTCCTGTAGGGGGCAGAGGGAGGATGCAGGGTGTTGCAGACTCTCTGGTTTGATGTAATGTCCAGCAGCTGTCAGTGAGCCATCTGTGACTCTCTTCACCCAGGGGCTCTGTTAGGCCCCGAGCTTAAATTGCACTTGACCATTCAATGTCAAAGCACGAACATGACATCTGTGATGCTAAAGCCCTGTTAATTTGTTTACATACTATGTATGTCAACTACCACACCTTCTTTTCCTCTTCGAGAAGTGTAGCAAGATAAGGCTAGGTGCCGAAACCAAAAGGATACAGTCTTTTTTAGCACAGTTGATGGCAATGATTTGAAGAGTGTAATAGATATTGTTCAGTCTGAGCGGAGGTAGATGAACCATTAAAGTGATGTGTCAGTACCACCTACCTCTGAGGTGTTTGATCACAATTGCTTTGTCGACAATATCAGAGCGCCGCTCAAGTCCCAAGTGATTAAATGTGAATACTCCCCGGGATCTGACGCAGAGAGAAAATAACTCTTTATACAAAGATGAGTAGTCACAGTGAATTTGTCATAACATTTGATATGACTCATGGCCTGGTATCAAGAAGGGTCAGTGCAAGTTATGAAAAATGGTCCAAATGTGAAAAGCTTAAAACCAGAAAATTGCGACTTGCTTTTCATCTGATCAGGCTATTATTCCTTTTGCTGCCTGACAAATACATATTGGCAACTAATGTTATCAGCCATTTTATTCATTGTTAAGTTTTAATTGGCCTGGTTGGATAGTTTTTTGAATAAATGGGAGAATATCATGACTTTTAGTGTATGAAAATGTGTATTGCACATTATATATGAATGTGTATGAGAAGGGGGTGTTTACATTTGAGTCTATAATGAGGTTATGGGAGTTGGAATGATGTCAACAGCCGAGCTGCTGTGTAAACATCCATCAGACAGAGGGAAGGCAGCTGAGAGACAATAGCAATGGAAATCAATGGTTATTCTATACGAATCCGCGGTGCTACCAGAATTTTCTTTTCAGGAATCCATTGATGTAAAGACCAAAGGAACAGGAAACACATGGTTCCACTGCATCCTGAGAGAACATTAGAAAATCCATCAAGCCTTTGATTATCTGCAACCGCTTTTGGTATCCAGGGCTGCAAGAGGGCGGAAGCCAATCCTAGCTGATATAGGTTGAAGAAAAGTACACCCTGGACAGACTGCCAGACTATCAAAGGGCTGGCACATAAAGGCAGTCAACATTCACGCCTCACATTACCATTTATCAATTAACGAGCAAACTCCATATAGAGCGGCCCAAGCCAACCAGCAAGTTGAAAGCCGGAAGCCTCCAGGTGTGAAGTGACAGAGCTAACCCTTCTTATATACAGTCTATGTGGTAAGCACTGCACCAACACAAGATAATGCTGATCATAAAGCAATAACTAATCAAAAGGTTGCTGTGTTGAGCATATATTAGTGTACAATGATAAACTGAATAAAATATCCATCATTAAACACATTCTGAACATAGCAGCTAAGAATTCTTTGCTATTGTAAGAGTGAAACTGTATGATGTAAATGTAATTACATGTATTAGTTATGACTACTAGTCGGCGCTGTTCAGACAAAAGCTGTCACCAAAGTGGTCAGGCCGTCTTGGACACTCCCCTTGGACTGATTTATTCCTGCTCATACACCCACAACGCTTACACTATGTAAAGATAGGGTGCAGTAATGTCTACCTGAGCAGAGAATGAAGTTGCTCTCCATTTGTGTATAGCAGTTACAGCTAATATTGCCTCCCAACCGACTGTGACAATGCAGAAGCGCAGCACTCAGACAATAGCTATTTAGCACGGCAGCTGAGGCTGATGGAAATATTAATAGTTTTGTAGGTATTTGGTCATAAAGTATAAAGACAGAGCGCAATTAAGTCCTGAGCACACCGAAAGGGGAAATCAATTCCCCGCTCCCCATGGACTTAGTATTGTGTGAAGGTGCCTCCTTGTCACTTTTGTCCGTTAGGAAACCGAAAAATGACTAATGGACTCCTAACGGCATAAAGAACCCAAAACTACGTTTTTATAAGCTGCTGAACCAACAAACTGAGGATACAGGCAACAAGACATGAGGCCTTGGCAGGAAGAATGGGGAAACTGTGGGATCCTGTGGGAGAACTTTACCTGAGCAGAAGTTTTTGTCTTATATATACATATATGAACGTCCCTGATTGACATGGGGTGCTAAAATAAGTATTTGCCATGTTAAACTCAAACATTCTAGCAAGCTATACAGGCATTTTAAAAGCGTTTCAGCCCTTGGTTGCATATTGTGGCGCTGATGGTTCTATTCAACACATCCTTTCTCCAAAATGTGTACTTTTCCCCTCACACACAGGCCACCAACACCTGTCCACATCTGCTAAGAGCTGCTCCAATCCCTGTGAATGTAACAGCAGGTGTTTTGTACAGAAAGAATAAGAGGTTCAAGTAGCCAAGTTGCATAATTCTACCAGCATGCACATCAGCTTTCCTTAACATTATCAGTTTTATTAAGTGACTACTGCAGAGTCTATTTACTATCTGAGCCCATCCAGAACAACTGCGTCAGTAAAATCCCCTTGATCTAATTGTACAACAGCTAGGCTAAATTGGTTTACAAAATGTAATTGTATTCTAGTCTGGAGCACTACCTCAGTAATTTGAGCCACATCATTGTGATTACTACCACTTCAGGATAAATAGCACACTTCATTGAGATGTCGGGCTACTACAGCAGATCATGCTGCAACAAATTTGTATTTGATAATCCTCTACTTCAATCTCTCACACCTACACAAACATTCTGTCTCCATTTCCCTCTAAATGAACTAATTACAACAAAGATTGAAAGCTTGATTGTAACAACACAAGAAAACAATACAACATGTCCGCGGGATAAAACTGGACGCTGACACCTTGGAACAAACAAGAATATTTGGCATGAGCCACCCGGCATAGTATTACTCCAGGATCATTGTGCAGAAATGAAACGTCTGAAAGCAAGAAATCTTGACTGATAAACAAATAAAAATTAAAGACGCATGACACTCTCAACCACTCTCAACATGGCGGCGCCTGAGCCGCAGCAGTTTGTAGCTAACGGTGCTAACAGCGCTAGCAGTACACACTGGGGTAAAAGTGCTGAAAGAGCTAACAGTGTTTACGTAAGGGTGGGTGGGTGCCATGCTGTTGGTCGGGACAGCGTTGCCAACTGTAATATTATTAGAAGCATTATTATAGTATTAGAGCAGTGCCGTACGGCCCGGCTATGTTAACAAAGTAAGAAGTAGCTTGGATAACTACACACAGAGCGAAAGCGACTTGATTCACTGCTTTGATTTTGTGAAGATAAAGCAACAAGAGATTTAAAAAATCGTTATCTTAATTAGTCTTAATCTGATTTTAAAAAAGTTGTTGCAGCTACTTCTTTGAGGTCCTGGAATGCTCTGTGTTTTCTCAAAAGGAAAATGTAAGACCGAGTTTGGGAGGACAATATTGCTTTCCCTGCAGAGAGCCACCAATAGTTGCCACCTTGGAGATGAAGACACTTTCCTCCGAAATCAGTTTTATTACAGCCAAGTGGAGTATGTAAACTGGGATTGAATTTCCCTTAGGGGATCAATAAAGTACTTATCTAATACAGTTCCCTGCTATTAGCAATTATGTTGTGATTGTAGCCAATGCAGTCTCCTAAGGATGATCAGGGCTCAGAGAAGGCATTCCTTCCCAAATCCATGCAGTATTATATTACTCTTATCCAAGACAATCAGACTGCAAGCTACTCAACCCTTAAAATCTGGGAGAAACATTCTTAAACCATCTGCGTTAGAAACCAAGCATGCCCATCTGCTGTGATCTTCCTCAACGACTTCCATTGCCAACATCTTCACAATCTCTTTCTCTGCAATATCCCCTCTTATGGCAACATTGCCAATATCGTATTTCTCATACTTCATTTCCCTCCCCTTTTTTTCTTTGCTGCAAAATGAGATTTACAGGGGATGGTCTTAAATTGTCCAGGAGTGAGGCAGGAAATAGCTGCCCAACCTTCAGGTCACAGTTATTTGAGTTGTGATCCAGCTGACCATGACAAAAGGATACTCTTTAATCTCTGCGAGAACAAAAGGTGTTTCGGGGGGAAGTGTACTATCCAAGAACCGCAGAGGCATATGTACAGCTGGCAGGTAAGCCAATTCCATGATGACCACGAGGCCAGAGTGGGCTGTCCTTTAGACAAAGGCTAAAATTGGCAAATAATTATCTTTCATAGCCAACTTTGTTAATACAATCCCAGTTTACATACTCCACTTGGCTGTAATAAAACTGATTTCGGAGGAAAGTGTCTTCATCTCCAAGGTGGCGACTCAACAACAATTATGCAGTATCCTTTCTCATGTTTCAATTTCCTTAAAGTCATAATACTAATTTAGCACTGAATTCCTATAAAATGGTGGGACTTGCAATCGACAATAAAAAAAAAAACAGGATGAAAAAAGATGGCAATAAACCAGTATGTTACTGTTGGTAATGCCTACATTACCCACAATACAACATGACCACCAACTGTTTTGGTTGGAGATTTGGGTGTTTAACTGTGTAAATTCATCAGACTTCACGCAGCAGCTTGGCTTCACACAACTTTCTCACATATGCAGGACTACTCCTTAAGATCTGTTCACACATGTAGATGTATATATCGGTGGAGTTCCCTTTTAAAACAGACCACATTTTGGTATTGGGAGATATACCTGCAGAAACTCACTTGGACTAAAATTCAGTCCAGGAATTTGAGATGGTGAGGCCTTTAACCCAGTGGACGTGAGCCCAAAACAAATTGGCAGTAATTTTAACACTTTTTTTGTGGTGTATAAATAATCTGATGATGTTGAAGACCTGCAAGCCTCGGCGAGCTAGTCACAGTTCATCACGTTCACGAGGAAAATGGCTGAGCCATTCAGATTTCAATAAAAAAAACTAGGATCAGTCCAAATGTGGAGGGGCCACTCCTATACCTCCAATCAATACTGAAAGTATGCTAAATGTGCGCCCCGGATATCTGAAAACTGTAAATACATCCATATGCTTTTTCATTTAAGGAAATTTGACCCTAACCATACTTGCCCATAGACGTGCTGGGGAAGGAAAGATGTGAGGAAGTGCTTTTCAGATGTTTTGCTTCCTCTTGGCTGTTCATTCAGAGTCTGAAAGGTATAGACTTTATATATTTCTATCAACCTTGAAATGAATTAAGTTGTGTTGGATTGAATCGCAGCTCCATCATGTTGAGGAGAGGATAATCCAATCGGTTGCTCTGCATGGGGTAACTGAAATGCCGTTACAATCTGTTCACAATGCTTTACAACAGCAGTTGCATTGTTGATCCATGGTGATTCTCAATAAAACTCTAACAGAACTACCACACTCCCGTGGGCATAGGCAGTAAAATAAATGGCAGCATGTTGCAGATCTCTGGCAATCAAATGTATGACGGCAAGGAATTTGAATTAAGTTACATTGAGGAAGGAAAATAAAACAAAATATAAAAAGGGCAGTTTGGGGCTGTCTTGAATCCAACGCCATATTTCCACAATTCAGATCACAGGCCTTAGAAATAAGCCCAACGCAACATGGCTGTGGATTTAAAATGTCTACATCATCACTATTGACAAGCAAAGGAGTTAAATGTGAGGCGATGTTTGCAATAATGTAATTGACAGATGTTTTGTTTTTTGTTATGCACAATAGCAGAGGATGTGGACATGGTGGAGGAGTACAAGTTCCTGGGTGTCTCCATCGACAGCAGACTGAACTGGAAGGCCAACATCAATGCTGTGTACAGGAAGGAGATGGATCGACTCTTTTTCTTGAGGAAACTTCGATCCTTCGATGTGTGCAGCAAGATGTTGGAGATGTTCTACCAGTCTGTTGGACCAGTGCTCTGGACTTCTCCGTAGTCTGCTGGGGGAGCAGCATTGGAGCCGAAGACACCAACAGACTCACTGGCTGTAAACTGGTTTATCAGGTGGTGGAGAGGAGGACACTGAAGAAATCCACCACTGACTGCAGGGACAGCAGAGCAAGACTGCTTCAGCTCCGCTTCACAAGGACAGAAACAGGAGAACATTCCTGACCACTGCTATTAGACAATAAATCACCTCTGACCAGATCCACCTCAAATTGAACAATATCAATAAACGTTGCATCCCTTTCACTTTATATACTTAAACTGTACTTATACTGTAACACTTTATACACTTTCATTTTTATTTTTTCATTTCCTTTATTATTTAAATTCTTAAATTTAATATGTCCTGCCCTGCTATTTAATTTGATTGTATATATTGTAAACATGCTTTCTGCTGCTTCAAACAAATTCCCCCCTGGGCTGGGTGAATAAAGTATCTATCTATCTATCCATCTATATATCTATTTATCATATGCAGATTTGTTTGGTCACTTTTCACATTTCAATTCATAACGAGAGACTAATGTGAGGATTTGTTTCCTGGTTTACTTCAACACTTCATGAAAGTACTGTTTTTGTTGACCAGTGGTTGAACTTTTCAAATGTACTCCAGGGTGTGCTGTACACTGTGACATCAGTGTTGGTTGTGGTTGAACATCTGACCAAACCAAGTTACTCTTAAATGCCAGCATTGTTTAGTGAACTTGTATATCAAATTAAATCACCTTTTCTTTTACTAAAATATAAAGTGTCTGTGTCATAGGGGGAAGGAATTCAGAGGTAACAGAAGGGTACCAAGCTGATACCCAGTCAGTTGAGGCTAATTACTGAATTTCATCTGTTTTGATGAAGTTGTTCATTTACAGTGAGACGCGTTCAGCCTTGTGGAGCTCCAGGCTGAATGTAAACGTAAAGTCACTGAGGGCAGCAGCCTTTTGACTCTCCTCAGCTCCATCTCAAAATCTCAGCTGGTTCCAAGTGTCTGGCCTCAGGCTGCAGTAGGCACTGTTTCACCCTAGAGCTGTCCAGAGCCTTCATCAAATTAAATCAATATGTAGGTTAAATTTTTTATAATAAAGTCATAAACATATTCTGTTCCCTCAGGCATGAGGTGAAATAACAGGTTGCAGTAATAACAAGATTATAAAACTTTTTATTGATCCCCTCTGAAGATGAATTTGTAAAGAAAATTCCACACATATCTCAGGTTCACATAATTATTATTTTTTTAAGCAAAGTTATGGCACTATTACTTTCTATATTTTCACCAGAAAAAATATTTATGTGGCTGTGGCCATGGTTTTATTTATACAAATGATGAGGAAGTATGTGTCTTGAATTGAGCCACTGTAAAATAGCAATTACACTATATCAACATTCCCCAAAACAGAATTGGCCAGTAAGATGTTTAAACCAGTGATTTCAGGTGCAAGTTAAAATATACATTCCACTGACATATTGTCTGATACCAGTGTAAAACTCCGGTGGACAGAACAGTCAAGGAAGCACAATTGGTTTCCCCTTTTGGAAGCAACACAGTGGTAAACAACTGATGGACAATATTAAACCCAAGGGGAGAAGCTGATTATGACAAACAGATTAATGCATGGGTGAACTCCACTGCGCCAGAGCCATCAATTCTGCCATCTTTGTCAGTGCCTGAAGATGTGTCTTTCTCCTCCGTCTCACCGTGGCTGTCGTTACATTTATCCCTGTTCCTCTGCTAAGTGCTAATACATTTACATTTTTAGTGCTGCTCAGTAATAAAAGAGGTGGAATGAGTGGAGGCCTTTTACCATTGCTAAAACAAACATCATTGAACTCGTCTCACTGAAAAGTCACCCCACCTTCAAACTACCCCGACAGTCCATCCACCCTCCCACAGATTGGCCACTGCTCCACAGTGCAGGTCAACAGTGTTGCGGTTTGAATCTCCTCAGTTTCACCCACAGTTCTCACCCTCATTTCGAGGTTCACTCACAAGAGTCTGCCTTACACGGGAAGCTCCGCATCAGTAATTTGTCCAGTCTGGATTCTCCGAGAACGCCTTTAAGAATGTGGAGGAAGCATTTTGTAACCAAAATGTACCAACTGAAATCACAGGCTAAGCACACAGGCACGAAATAGGAAGAGAGGGGTTGAGGTTGGTCTCCACTGTCTCGGTGGAACGACATGCTAGTCTTTGGGAGGGGTCAAATTTGTCAAATTACATAATATAAACAGCCTCACTCAAGAATCCACTCTGCTTCATTTAAGAAAACGTGAACCTGGAGGCAGCCTTCAGGATTATTTTCTTCACTTTCCGTATTTTGTCTTCAAAGCCGGGTTTAAAAAGCAATTTTAACAGAGACGAAATCACAAACCATCACATAAGCAACAAAATAAATAAATAAAAAGAGCTGCGCAGGATTTGATTACTAAACAAACCACGGATAAAAATATCATAGCATATTTCAAACACAGCCCAGTCGGTATCTAAGTAAATTATCTACACGCCTGTGCTGCATCTCATCTGATGCAACACTACAATACTGACCTTAGTTGAATGATCTCGAGAGGTATAGCCAAGGCCCACCAGCCATGATAAGATCTTGACCCTGCCAACTACTGAATAAGGTAATAACAAGCCTACTTTAAGACAAGTGGTTATTGGGTCGTTTGAAATAGAACAATTCACAGCTTTACAAAGCCCTTTCCTTGGATAGCTGGTAGGGCACATCAATATAGTTGAGGCATTCGGAACAATTACTTGATAAGACTACATACTGTGTATGATTGTTGAGCAGGGAAAGAGTAACAAAAATGTCATCTCATTATGTCTTAATCCATTTTGAATTGACTGCTGTGGCTCCTGTGTGTGAGAGGGGAACTCTCAACTTAGCACCTATATGCTAAGTTTGACCTTTCCACAGTGTTTACATTCTTTGCTTACATGTCACATGGAAAGAGCAGAAAAGAAAAAATACACAGGTCATTACTAAGATGGGGAAGAAACAGTCAGCTGTGCATTTACACCTGGGGCACTGGCTGCTGCTTCCTGCAGTGAACTGTTCTCACATGGTTGCAGTTCCAGTAAATCACACACAGTACTTCCAGTGCAGGGAACAGCAGGTATTTTGGAATGGGAGACCAGAAAAAGAAGGCACAGAGGGGTGCTTCAGAGTGTCCATGCGAAGGGAAATTGTGCATCTATACAGCTTACCAATAACACTGTGAATAGGATCTGGTACAGTACATCATGTGTAACAGTAGTCTATATCTGGGATTTCCCCTTCTCTATAGCCGCGGTTGGTGCCATGTCCTGCATTAGAAACATGGGCGTCACCTTTGTACAGGCCAGTGCCATTGGAGGGGTATATGGTATGAATGATGTAATCCTCTCGTAGGGGTTTAGGCTGCATTGGTTGGCAAGCCGCCATAGGCGTCATCTGGAACCCCGGACTGCGGATTTCCAAGATGGTATTGTCCTTCTTTGTGCCTGACTCAATGTAATCATCATAGGTCTTGTTTTTTCGGGAGTTGCTGCGAGTGTAGTGGTCACGAGAGCACAAATGCCCAGTCCTGTGTCCATACCAACAAACGATGCAACAAATAAGAGCCAAAGATACAATGGCGGCAGACCCACCAATAATCCCTGCCAGCGGCAGGACTGTCATATGCTTTGAGTCTTCATTCTCTTCCTCCTCCACAGGGGTGAGGTCAGACGTCTCAGCTTTTGCACACACGAGAGCTTCATCAGAGTCAGGATCTCCAGAAATTGCCCCTTTGCTTTCTGAGCTGGCAGCGAGGGGTACCATGCAGATGATGTAGCCAGAGCGTGGTTGGAGAGAGGTAAGAAGGTACTCTCGACGGTCGCCCCGGACCAGTGTCTCCGTGATTGATCCCATGGCATTAGCAGTGCCCTGTCGGAGCCAGCTTAGCCTAAAGGAGGAGCTGGGCTGGGCCACGCTCCAGGTAACACGGACACTGTTGTGAGAGAGAGGCTTCACGTTGAGAGCCAAGCTCTTCCCCACACCGCTGCTGCTAAGAGTGTAGTCTAAGCCAGAGTCAGGAAGCCCCAGACCAGGTCGCTTTGAGCGGAGGGTGAAGAGGGAGCCCTGTGGAGGGGTGTGAGTGGTAGAGCTATCGACTCCACCGCTGCCCACTCTGTCTCTGGTCCCTGCTGTCCTCACCACCTCACACTCCTCCATCTCACTGGTCAGCTCTATCAAAGCCATGTCTCGCACCCTGTCAGGCCCATGGCATGTGAGACCTCTGACAGTGATGGAGTTGCCGCGGGCATGCAGCCAGTCATACAGCCAACGGAGGTTGCAGCCACAGTGCCATGGATTGCCTCGCACCAGAAGCTGTCCCAGGCTGTCCAGGTCTTTGAACAGTCCCCTCGGCAGAGTGGTCAAGTTGTTTCCTGACAGATCCAGCCTCAGCAGCCTGTGCATGCCATCCAAGGAACCACGTGGCATATGAGTCAGGGCATTTTCCTGTAGAGACAGGCGCTGCAGATGTGCGCTGGGCAGGTTTATAGGTGGGGTCTGGAGGGAGTTACGGACTAGGGACAACTCGGTTAAGTTGGAAAGGCGGGAGAATGTGTCATCGGCAATGCGCTGGTTTGCCAAAAGGTTCCCATCCAGGACAAGACATCTAAGTGAAGCGAGGCCTCGGAAGGCGTGGGTTGGGATAGTGGAGATACGGTTGTCATCCAGACGGAGTTCTTCCAGTGAGGCAGGCAGTCCTGAGGGGATACTGGATAGGTGGTTGCGTGAAAGAAAAAGTAGGCGCAACCGTGGGTTGTCAGCAAAGGCCTGGTCCTCAATGCTGACGGTGGAAATTGAATTATCGTCCAAGTGGAGCTTCTCTAGCAAGGGCATCCGACCCAATGCACTACGAGGAATAGTGCGTATGTTGTTGTCCTGCAAATGCAGTTCACGAATGGATGGTGGCAGGTGCACGGGAAATTCATCCAGTTCATTATCATACAGGTAGACCACACGGATGGCAAGCTGCCGCTCCAAGGAGGTGGGCAAACCCGGGTTGTTTATCTGGTTGTTCTGAAAGTAGAGGATGGACGCCGAAGGAGGCAGTGAAGGGATGGAGCTCAGGCCACGGTCATTACAGTAGATAAAGTCCTCATCGCACCTGCATACAGATGGGCATATCATGTCCCTGTCCCCAATGTACCCTTGTATGGTGGCTGTAGTGAACTGGAGCATGCCGGCACGTAGTGTCAAGCAAAGAAACAGCAGAAAGAGTCGGGCCCGCAGCTTCGCCACACCTACAGGTGCCATTATGGTGAACATAAGCACTGTCTTTCTTTTCAAGGTGTATTGTTAATCCTCAAATCGTTGCAGTGAGCTGGAATCCTGTGACCTCAACCCTGAGAGAGAGAGAGAGAGAGAGAGAATTTACAGTCAGCACTGACGCACAAATGAATTAGGTATTGGTCACAGACAACTAATGTGATTTCAGTCATATTTTCAGTCCAGCTTCATACTATACTTTCATTGTCTTATGTCTAAACGATATTAGAGCCTACGTTCATGGTACAATGATCAAATCCAAACACAGGCTACAGAGACAGCCCAAAACAACTTTAAAGATAACTGTATAGCCAAGCATCATTATGTTGAATTATCAACAGTAATCTAAGAGTACTGACCGCTAGAAGACTAAACTTTAGTGTGTCTTGTTTAAAGCAGAGTGAATATTTAGTCTGAGCAAAAGCAACTCTGGAATTGACAAATCCAATCCTCCATTTAGAATTAAGCCTTCTGCATAAATGTGAATTCTTGAGAACATTCTCCGCTTCTGAATTATTTAAGAGATCTTGAGAGGCTCTATAGCTCCATTAGTAGTTGCCAGCAGATGGCTGCATTAGCCAGACCGAGCTGAAGATACTTTTCATAATCAAGACGGACCAACATGTTTGAGCTCAGTGCAATCGTCTTGAAGAGCTAAATTCTCATCATGCAGTAAAGATGGCACTGGGCACTAAAACAACGTGATAAATACATTCATGTAAATCACGTCTTCTTAATCTAGTTCATATCAAACTAATAAAGTCAAATAAAATGGTAATGGAGATGTTAATGTGCAGCAGAAGGCAATTGATGAGACAACTAATTAACCATTTCTAGTCACCACAGTTGTGCTGTGGGAGTCCACATGACCTGTACTCGGACCTTTATCACGATTTTCTGTTGTTATTGATGAAGCGAGATATGTCAAAACAGTCAGTACATCATTGACTACAGATATTTGGAATTTGGAGCGACAACTTGAGTGCATCGCAGTCTTCAATAACCAGGGCCATTAGTCAAACCGTTAAGGCCCACACAGCCGCGAACATAGTTGGGCTGTAGTATTGATTTCCTCACAAATCCGAGGTGATCTGCCAGAGCCAGTTGGCTCTCGTGCATATTACAGGATTCCCAGGAAAGCCAGTCGGCGCGATCATAAACCAAATGAATGACAACTCTGCCGGGAGTTGACTTTGCTGAATGTACATTTGCAACCATTAATCTCTCCTTATTCATTACCAAAAAAAGCAAACTTTGTTGACACGACACTCATTTTCAAGTGTCATGAATAAATTATTTTCTGAATGAAAAAATAAACACCACCAAACCCTTGAACATTCGTGGCTGCTTGGAGATCATTTAAAAGCAATTACTGTCTGTCCTTTGTCAGTTCAAATGTTTTTCAAATTCTTCTTACAAATAGAGGATTGTACTTGTCCTCCATTGAGAGTTGATGTGATATATATATATTCACCATTATAATACATTTGATTGGTACTTCATGGTCTACCTATCAAACCTATCTTGACACCTTGAAGCTGCCGGTATGGTTCTCTCTACTATTTCTTTCACTTTTGATTGTGCTGTTATTACAATTGTGCTGTTATTACAATATATATCATAGTGTCTCTCCACCCTCTCAATGACTGCAGTCTTAACTGCCTTCGAGAACACATATTCACAATTTTGCTTCCCAACATGGTCTGACAAGCTAGCATAACCCAATCCATATGCGTGTTGGTCATGACTATGAGATATGGCCACGAAAACAGATGTGCGGAGACGACACCAATCTCTGAACGAAGCCTCTTAAAGTATCACAATTCTGATCACAATAAAACTGACCCGTATGACGGTGACTAATTCAGAAAACAATACGTGTTGGTCAAGATGACATTATTCTTGGGGAAATTAATGTCTGAGTTCTAGGTTGGCTAAATGTTATTTATATTTCTCTGGCAGCAGATTGTGTTGCTTCATTTTGCCTCACTATTAATACACTTCTATACAACACAGAGACATATCACATTTGATGATAAGAAAAATTCAAAGCCTTTTTTGCTTCTTTCCTGTTTTATCCATATATTGGTAAAATATTTCCATATTTATTACACTGTCAGGGCAAATTATTACAGAAATCATGCAGATAATGTGTTCGCCTAGATATTGCACAATACGTATATTGTATTTCTTTATTGCATATCAGGCTTGTGACTTGTGACTTCAGTATCATAGCTTCAACAGAAAATAAACATACATATAAAAGTGACTTTATTAACCAAATAACCATTTGTCTCTGCATTATTTCCAAGTTTGGGCTTTACGTCATATTTCTTGTTTGTTTTGTGCATCAGCTAAGTCATCTCCCAACTCACTGATCATAAACATATAATTTTTTTAACTATCTACTTTAATCCTCTTGACGGTGAAGTGCTGTCTGTGCACTCTAAGACCTCAGAAAATTATGTCTATACTTTAAAAAGATGGCATTTTTTATTATATTAAATTATATTAAAATTGTGCAGTTTCATATTGGTCGATTTTTTTTATGACAAAAAAGGCTGTACACTGTATGTTGTTGTGCATGTTTACAAGGTTTCGGTGTATGTACAAGTGTGTACAAATGTGTATAACATGTGTGTGCGTGTGTGTGTGTGTGTGTGTGTGGGGGGGAGTAGTGCTAAAGAATGGATGACTTCTGAATCCCTGGAGCTTCGGCCGTGAGACTCTTGACTCTGGAGTATTTGGGTCAGCCCTTTAAAAACAACATAGATGTGGTGTGAGATTGAAGTGCCAGAGGGATTAATAGAGCATATTGAGCTGTGATTCTCTGGATTAAGCAGGTGCTACAATGGCAGACAGTCATTTCAGGATATTCTGCTCTTTGGTTGCTCATTTCCCCTTCCCAATATTAGAGAATAATGTAAAAGCATAAAGCGCACGTCAATGCTCTTTGTGTTTGTGAACGCTTCAGACGTGCTGTGTGTTTGTCTGTCCATGCACGATCAAATTGCACACATTAACCCATAAGGGGACAATCTATATGGTGGCAGTCTATATTTCAGTGATCTGCAGAGGGGAGCAGAGAGTGGATGTGGGGTAATGTGTTAGCCAGACAGCCAGTCGCCTCAGGCAGAGTACAGCACACACACAACAACCCCCAATCTAATACTGGAACCCAAGACTGGATCGATTTACATACAAAAACAGGGAGCCGGAGAGAGTGACAGAAAGCAGCTTTGAGCAAGACCTTTGAATCCCATCTCCCCATTAAGTCCCCCACAGAGGGATAGGACTGGGAAATCTGGAAAACCGGATTTTGGATGACCGAAGGGGCTGCAGTTGTATCAGGAAATCCACTTTACTGATGGCAGGGAAAAGATAATAGTGGCCATCAGCTTATCTTACATGCCATGCCCATGGATCGTGTTTTAGATTTACAGATTGGACATGTGGAAAGGATGACGTAAAGCACGATGGTTATGGTGATGACAGGAATAAGTCCAGGGATCTGAGACAGAATAAACATGAGAGAGGCCAGAAAAGCATGGCCTATTAATTTCATTTAATCGTAGAGGTTGTTTTCTATCTGCACATCTCATAGTTCTCCCATTGCTCGAGCTAAGACTTTGCCATAATGTAATCTTCAAGATATTAAAACATGGAGATAAAAAAATATGAACTTAAATCCCTAAAAAAGAAACAAACAAAGCACAAATAGGCACTGCAGCGTGCAGAAAAATATAGAAATATTTTCCTCTCCACAGATTGCTTCTTTTACATATGCAAAATCATGATCTTCGTTGTCACTTTTATGTCAAAATACACCACAGTCATATTGGGCAAATGATGTTCAAGTGCTTTGAATAAAGCCATCTGTATTCACCGCCTCGCGTATCCCATTCAAACCAAATGAGTCCCTGCGTTTGTTGCACAAAATGAGTTATAGTCGTGAATTATTTGACTTGCCAGAGCATTAGAATCCGTTAAAAATCTCGTATTATCTCCTCTCCTTTGAAAACATGCCACGTGAGTATGGGATAGAAGCAGATTGAATAACATGTTAAAGGCTGAATAAAGTAATGGATTTTTACCCACACACATACTCCGTTTTTTTCTTGGTTTATGCACCAATCTCCTGGCATGAAGGAGTGATTGGATTTGTACTCAGCAGTTTCTCATCTGAGCTGCTGACACAAAGACCCAGGGCATGTGACATTTATAAAGATTTGTGCTTTACCAGATGAACTAAGTTGTCTTATTTTTGTCATATAGTCTATAATAACACGCAAGTGAAATATCTTTTTCTGCTGTGATAGGATTAAGATAAAACAAATGATATGTATATGTCATCAAGAGCTTAAATTCTTCAATTACATGTACAAACAAACCAAATATTTAATTACATTCCTAATAAATTACAGAGTACACAAAGCACTTTCAGAGATGTTTGCATCCAATTGCAATATAAATATGAAAGAATATCACAACACAAATCAATATTGGCCCTACAAATACTGTATAGTGTGTCCTTTAAAAATATGCTGTAGCAAAAAAATAGAGATAGCACAGCAGCAAGAGAGTGCTTCCCCTAATTCACAGTCGGGGGTGTACCTCCATCTTCGGGGGGTGGGGGTGTTGTTTGCTGGTGCAGCTCACAGCTGAAGTAAGTTGATATATAGCGCCACAGCACTACAACATGTTTTATCTTTACAGCACTATTATATGTTCTGTCGTCTAATTCCCAGTCGTCTCCACTGCAGCTGCTGCGGCCTTTGAATCATAGCGCCTCAGTGTGTCTTCCTCCAGACAGCCACATTACAGGTACATCCTTTCAGCATTAACAAAGGGGCCGCGGCTCCTTGCAGCAATATGCTCCTGCGTTGTGTGCAATGGTAAGAACAAAGGGGCGTGGGGGGGTTACGTGGAAAATGTAATAACAGGATCAGTCATCTTAACTGAAGTGAACTGAGTAGTTTGACCTAGTAATCACCCCCCTTTTTTTATCCAAATTTAATCAAAAAAACAATTAGTTATTTAGGCTGGCACACCACTTCGTTCCAGATGGAAATAACTCACCTTTCTAATCCAATATATTGATTTTTTTATCAGATTACCTGCACAACTAAGGGCATTCCCATCAGCCTCTGCTGTACTTTGTGCTTAGTGCTAATGAGCACATGTTAGCATGCTAACAGAAATATATATACAATATAATTGAGTTTCTTTTTTTCCTCCCGTTATTGCAACGTTCACATCGGCTATACTTTGTTCCATCTAATTGCCAATCTTATTGTTTTCGTCTATTCTAATTTAAATATTTTAATATCTGTGTTTACGGTTTCTGTGTGTGTTTATCCTGGAGGGGACCACAAGTCATTGTGCAATCCCGTCTTGTACAATGACAATAAAGCTGAACCGTCAACCTTAAACCTTGAAAGTTGCCTTTCTGATATCCAATGACGGTCGCCACTTTTCCCTGCCTTTGTTTGCTAATTAAGGGGACAGAAAACAACAACTGGAATGCCTCTGGAGCTCATCTGTGAAGCAATTTAAAATAAAGGTCTTGATATTTATTGGGAGATTTGCCGTTCTGCCACATTGGCGGATGTTACAGAGAGATAGCACGAGCTGGCAAATAAACTTTAGATGTGTCCGTCTGAGTCAGTGGTCATAATGAAGTCTCTGATCAACGCCTCACTGGCCTCGCAAATCACTTGCGCTGCCTCTAATGTTGCTGGTTTTTTTCTCGGCGCCTCATAAAATAAAGGAACCAGTTTACTCCCAAGAAAAGTCGTCTCCGTTTTGAGAAAACACACTTGATCATTTTTAAATGGGACATAAAAAATCAAATTTAATCTCCTGGTTTAAGTCAAGGAGTCAGCCAGTGGTTGTCACGCTTCAGCTCGGACTCTGATTGGATTTTTTTTTTTATTATCATAATTCGTGAGAAAGAAAGAAGAAAAAAAAAGAAGAAGACAGAGAGAGAGAGAACGAGGGAGGTTGGTTAGCTTAATTGGTCAAATTTGAATTCAACCCTGACAAGTTGTAATATAAATACCGGGCTGTGGGAGGCCCAGGCAGCGGAGTCACATGACAAGGAGGAAAATGAGCTCACGTCAGAATAAAACAATAGGCACGAGAAGAGGATAACATCAATGAAAAACCTTTCTGTATCCGACGGTCAGGTTATGTCTGGCAGCCATGCTGGAGGCCCGACAGCCAGAACAACCGAGCGCGTCTGTAAACCCTCTCACCGCTGAAAGGATGTGAAGAATGGATGTGCCTTTGGGTGTCGACCGATCACCTCACTGCTGTAGCCACCGCTGTCATGGAGTCACCACGACGGATGCACACGCAGCGACATCAGCGGCAGCTGCGTAAGATTAAGAAGAGGACTGCATCGTTTATCTTTCTATTTGTTTTTAATGTATACTTAATGCATTTCAAAGCATGAAATGATTTGTGGCTGAAAGGTTTACGTTCATTTTCCCCTGTGAGGATGTCCAATTGGGCTTTTTAGTTTAGCTCAGGTCTGTTTTTGTTTTCTGTATCTGAATGAAAATGAACATGCGCAGCACTTTCTTGATTTGAAGAAGCGAAGAGTGTTATTGGCTTCACATTTATGTCCTGACTTCAGTTTCTGGCAGGCACAGAGTTTCCATTGTAATCACATTGACCCATGAAGAAATATCTTTTTTATTTGACCATCATAATGGTTATTAGGGTTTCCAGGGATAGAAAAAATTCAACAATAAAAACAGACTTTCAAAGTAATGCTTGCTATTAATGTTTGTGCTTTGTAGAGCAGGACCGATATGTCAGCCGATAGCGTATCGCAAATGCATAAGTTAGAAATGGGACGATATAGGATTTTATTGCAGATCGCAATAAAAAAAAAAAAAAAACTCTTCACAATTTCCATTATTGGCATAATCATGAAAGTCCTCATGAGTGAAAAAGCTGTCGAGCAAAAGTAGAGTCTGATTTTAAAAAATACAGAAATTATGTGAGAGAAAAGACTCACAGTATTCCTAATATGGGGGACTTTGCTGATTTATAATTAATTTACATTAAGATTGTTTGTGTCCTGTAAGCCAATACAAAATATAAAATACATATTTTTAATAAAATGTAGGATTCAGTGATTCCAGTGTCATTTCACATATCTTATCAGGATAATACTACTTTGGCCAACATTGTTGTGACATGAACTCTTCCTCATCTCCCCATGCCGGACATCCTTATTGGTGTATATTTGGCCCGATAAGTAACAATAAATTACAATCAAAACGTCAACATTACGTTGTTTGATGAGTTGATTTTTACAATGTGAACGAACATAATCTAATGGATTTGTATCAAGATTGTAGTTCATGTAAAAAATGTACTATCGCCCAACATATAGGATTTTGAAACTTGATCCCAGTTCTGCTGCTTTTCAGTGACACATGTCGCAACGCCGCTTCCTTGTGTCAAGTGTACATTTGATTGAACTTCTCAGAGTTCTCCTTGCTGCACTGTGCATATTCTTCCTATATTCCTTCCCTATTCGTGGATACAGTTCAATTCAATGTGTCCTTGGCCACGAGAACATTGCAAATTACAATTCACATCCTACCCCAAATCCACCAAAATAGAAAGTACAAGCAGATCATAGGCCAGTTTTTATAAGCCGGTTTCCATGATCTCAGACTGCTGCTCCCAATCTAGTGTATTACTCACATCCCTGACGGCTACTTGGATCTTCACATCTCATCTACACCCTCCGCATCGCAATTTACACATCAAACCCCACACTGTACTTTTCACAAAATCAAAACATGCTTGTGCACGCCTTCATACACACAGCGTGGACCTCTGAGGGTTCAGGTTCCTCGGATTGAACAGTTGTGTTTTCCAGTTAGAAGACAATATATATATATATATATATATATATATATATATATATATATATATATATATATATATATCAAGGAGGTTTGACGTCAAACCTCCTTGAACAATCCCGTCTTCCATTCACTTTTGTCTGGCCTGTCACTTGTTTGTGTTACATTTACAATGTCAAAAGATCTTCTGAATTTAATCATCTTTTCATCTTCCTTTCTCTACATATTCCATTCAATACGTTGCAGCTTCTCTCTCTCTTTTATGCTCCGTCTGTAACTCCATCATTATGCAACGTTGGCTGAAACCCATTTCTAACCATCTTTATATCGTCCTAACAGAAATCTAAAGGCAAACAAATACTTTCTTTTCCTTTTGAGTGATTAAAAAAACAGATGTTGGCACATAACATCCTTTTAAAATTGTCTTTCATCAAATAAAATCTTGTCCGACGGCAGCAATGCAACTTCGAATGAATGGATTACAAAGCCAATAATTGAATGTAATCGAGGTAAAAGTGACGAAACGTTTCCTTGTATGATGGAATTGTAGTTGTGGTTTAAAGGCACGTGTGCATGCAGAGAGGCTTTTGTTTGTTTGTTTGTTTGTTTGTTTAGAGGTGTATACGTTTGTGTTTTACCATATGAGAAATCACAGTGGATAAATAGATACAGGCCGCCTCCGGGGCTCAGAAAAGATCCTTGACTTTGACTTCTCGGTGTGTGGGTTTATCCGACAAGAAACTTCAGCTGTGGGAGTGTTCAGATCTCAAAAGAAAGTTTCTTTGAGCCCCGAGTCGTCTCACTCTTCACTCTCTTACGACTTCGCCTGATTTCACTTTCACCGCTGGAATCTGGTCGGACTGGGTTCAAAACACAGAACATATTGTATTGTTTGCTGATAAATCTATGAAAATGACACATAGTTATCTATTTCTTCAGCATCGTGGACTATATTTAGAAACCAGTAAAGCAGGAGGAAAAAGAGAACCTGCCCCTGTGAACAACAATGTGTTGGCTTCGGAGCTGGAAAACCAATTGAGGCAGTCATGGAGTTTGTATATTTTATTATTGGGTGCTGGCTTTTAGTACAACCTTTACTGATTGCTTTGTTTGGCCTCTTGCCCAAAAGGAGAAAACGAGAGGGATAATCGAGCTCCATTGCCAACTGTTTAACCGTTGATAAGTGTTAGTTTGTTTAATAGCTTCATTTATCTCTTATTTAATTACTGACACCATTTGTGAAGATACAGTGAAGGCGCTTCTCTGGCTTTGTTTATATTTGCTCTTCTGACTTTAAACTTTCGGAGGTTAACCGGGCGATTTTCTTTTCCCATAAAAGCGCTGGATGAAAGGGAACTGCAGGTACGGCACAGTTTTCTTACTTCCAAGCAGTCATTAAAATAGCATGTCGTGACTTTCAGAGAAGCAAGTCCGTTAATGCTCGGCTAACGGTTTAGAAATGTTCCTCCTGATACAAAGGTTCATCGAGTAGATGGGATTAAAATAGTCCAAGTTTATTCATTTGAGTCACATCACTAAGCACCGTTTCCCTGAAGGTTGTCACAACCCCAGGATCCTAAAAAAGACTCTTCCAATCATCTGGATGAAAACATACACTCTGTTCTCTGTACATTTATTTTACATTTACTTGCATTTGTAACCCATTTCCCCTGTTGTGTTTCCCATCCTTATGTCCTTGCTCCTATTGGGAAACAAATTTAAGTCATTATTTAAAAAATATTGGGAAGAAATATCAATATACCAGCACAACTGTTAATGATACGTCATCTTGTCCAAATTGAGCACGGAGATATGTAATATCCAGCTGCCATCTTTGTTCGGATTACCAGAAAGAGACACAACTTGGGAATTGGGTTAAAGAATATGTTTTATCTAATGCATCGTCGAAATCAAAAACAAGTGAATGCGGTCTTACTTTTTGAAGTGGGGTTGCCAGGAAAGGAGGTGCAGCAGCACCATTTGCTCTATTCTTCCCAACACGATTCCCTCAAAGTCTGCAAACTGTGTCTCCTCTGGCGTTTGTCGTCCTGCAGCCCATAAACTCAGGCGCTGGTCTCAGGATCAGCTCTTTCTCCTGTGTTTTTATATTCAGCTCTGATGTCGATCAGTTGTCACCACTGGCTCCAGATCAGTTCACTGTGGAGAAAGAAAGCGAGAGGAAACATCATCAAGGGAGCACAGCTGACCATCATTGACAATCGTAGATGTCAAGATGTTACATTTTTCTGATGAAACTGTAATGGTATTAAATGACTGTGTACAGTATGTCCTTCCGTATAAAGTATTCTGGTTCATTACTTTTACTAATATACTCTTGGTGAGAGGATTTAGTGATTTATTCTTCATTTTCCAAACTTTCACGACTTCTTTTTAAATAAATCAGATGTGCATTTGGGACTCATGGAAATCCAAAAAGAAAAAAAATGAAAAGGCTGAACTTGCTGTTTACTTCGCTAAGTTGATGATTGCACCACCATGATAGAACTAAGTTCCATGAAACTGTTAAAAGCTAAAACTATCTCGATGTGAAAGAAAGATTTCCATCAAAGCCACCGTTTCCCAGGCGAGGCCTTGACACTGCCAGCAGGCCCCTCCCCCCTGATCTCACCTTCTTCTTCCCTCACATCGATGAGCGGACATCTACTGCTTTGTGACACGCCATCTTCCTTCCAACTGACTCCTCTTCTCATGAAGGCAAACCCCATCTGATCACAGATCTGAAAATACTGAGCAGTATTGCTCCTTTAATATTCATTCTTCAGAGTGCCTCTGCAGAAATATCTTCAAACAAACAAACCTTCGAGGGCATTATATTCATGAAGGTCAGATTTTCAAAGACTGGATATGGAAGAAAACTCCAAAGGGGCATCTTTTTTTACTTTGACTTCTAAGCAGATTTATGGGCAATTATTTGGACATGGGACATAACGATATCCTCTGAACATGTAAGAATCTAGAAATGTGTGTAGCGTGTGTGTGTGTGTGTGTTCATTTATATGACTGAGGTATGACTCAGAGAACGATTCGTGACACTAATTGAGATCGGGTGCAGACAGTTCCAATGTTCACAACCACTGCTGCCGCTTCAACTGTTGCTATGTGTCGGTGATTGGAACTAACTCTTTAAAGGACACCTGTGCACCTGTCCCTTTCACCTCAAGCAGCATCTTCTCCTCGTGTCCCTCCCTTGAGGCCCCGGGGGAGGTGCAGCACTGACAGTCGATGAACACTTAACACAGATATGAACGAGAATCTGCACTCGGATTTAATGTCATCTCGCCACTTAACCTGGAAGTGAAACAACTGCAACAGCTGCCCCGTGTCGGGTGCACCTCAGTGCACCTCGCCCGTGATTTAATTCCAGTATATCGTCAGTTTTACGGTTGGGTTGTGATTAAACAATCCTTCATTCCAGGCGTCATACTGCGTCTAATCAAAGTGACACACTGGGTCGATGGGGCCTGGTTAGCGAGGTACTTTAGTTCAACTTATATATCCGAGGAGAGAGCAACGTTGTACACCTGTGACAGCTAGAAACAAACGCATCTGAGGACAGCAACAGTTTTATTATCAGAATGGCTGTCGCACGGCAGTACGAGCGGCGCCTTCATTGCCGCTAAAGGAACACAGAGGCCTGTTGTGGGAGGAGACAGCAGTCGGTATCACAAAGAGGCTCCGCATCTTGCTCTCCAAGGAGGTCCACCGGGGCCAAACGGTCTTCTTTCTACTCTAAACCCCTCGGCACTGTCACCACGTCCCATAATTCCTCCCCGTCATTGCCGTGACACTTGACTGACCTTTTGATTCCCAGCCCCGACACAGAGGTCGGGGTTGCATATCTCCAATTTCTAGCTGAAATCTCCAATTGGATTCCTGCCAAACACCTCCCGCTTGACCTTGAAGAGGCCATAACAAGAGCCGTCAATCACAGTGACACCCGCACAGTGGCTCCTTCCCAGATTGCCGCGTTTAGTTTGGTCTTAGACGACCAACTGCTGTTGCAGATATGCTGCGTGTAGAATCTGCTGACTCAGGAGCAGTTGTTCGTACAAACGCTCTTTGTCTGCCATCTGGTCCGCTGCAGCGCCGATCCGGCTGAGCAACCTGCAAATAACAGTTGTCAGACTGCACTTCATAAAGGACGTGGCCTTGTTTCCTATAGCTGTGGCAAAAAGTGGTGGTATAGTGCACGCAGGTCTGATTTGAGATGCTTTCACTACATTAACCATCGCAAACTTTGAAGCTTTGGATTCATATTTTTCAAAAGAGGAATCAGGAGCTAATTTCTTGAGTGCAATTCAACGCCATCTGTGTACAATTATGAGTATTTACATGACAGCTTATCCTCCCTTTTGAGCTTTAACGCTATATTTGACTGGTTAGTTGAGAGAAAAATACAATGTAATAGTCCAACATTTTGGGAAATATGTTTATTTCTTTACAAGAAGTGAGATAATATCAATTATGTACAGAGATGGAGGTAGAATGTGTCTAGTTTAGCGCTTAAATATAGTTAAATACACATGTAGCAACACTACATGATGGTTCTTGTTTGTTCAACCTGTGCATTAACAGAAATGTAAAAGGATAATTTACGATTTTAAGGAGTAGGCTTTGGATCTATTTCTTGCAGCTCGACAAAACATGTCCAGACTTATTGTACCGGCATATGTGCAACCTGCAGAATGTACTACTATACAGAATGTACTACTATACACTATACGGCACATACTGCTGTGTAGCAGGCTTCACGTGTCGCCATCTGGCTTTTTTATTCCTCTAAATGTCGGCCCTTTACATCTTGTAAAAGTCATACTTCACAAATTAGGATTTCCCTGCGACGTAAAGCCTAGATTCAACCTGCTCGTTGCTTTTTCAAACACAACATCGAATTTGTATCAATCTCTTCTCAGCTTACTCCCAGGATGCAAGCATACCAGCATATTTCCCCAAATGCAAACTATTCATTAAAGTCATGATCTGCACATGACTATATTCATGTATAGTGACCATTTTTGCCTCCATATCAGGGGTCCATGGTGAGGATCGGGCTCCCTTACACATTTCGGTTGCTATAGTGAACCTTTTGGGTTACTGTTTCTCTGTGGGTATAAATAAAGAATCAAAATGTGTGTGTGTTTGAAATTGTTTATACCTCGCTGGGATTTAAGCGTGATAGACAGCTAAGGTGCAGAACCTGAAACTGAAATGATTTGGCACACACACACACAGACACACACACACACTACTCTGACACACAGATCCCCTGCGATGTGATCAGACTTTCAATGCAGCAGCACATACTGTCTATTCACTGACAGGGGAGGTGGCGGTGGGCAGCGGAGACCGGCACGACAAAGATGACGGATAATTGAGACGCAGCCTACTGAGCGAGATGATTTCAAATGTGCATTTAGCTCGGACCTTTGGTTATCATGGACTCTCTCTTTCCCATTCGGCGCTGTGCTGTTTCACCTGTCCCTCTCGAGGCCCATCTCAAAGACAACCGAAAGAGCATTCTCTCCCCCCTCGTTAACCGGGGAGTGCATCGGTCCTAATAAGAAAGCTTTTACACGGTTAATTAAGAGACACTGTAATGCAGTACGTAATGCTCAATTTACTCATCCCGTTCTCCCTCTCGTCTTCTTTAATTCCATTCGGCATTAATCCGTCGGACTCTCCTTTTCCCCCTCCCTATTATGTGGACTCTTCACCATCTATGCTGTGCTTATGTCCAATTTGCTCGCGCCGGCTCCATTTTGAGCCTTTCCAATACCCTCCTCTTCCACCGCGCTCTGATCGTCCATTTCTTTTCATTCTCAGCCTTGATGTTGCTCACTCGGGGCAGAGGAGAGGGCAGACAGGGGGATAGGAGAAGGAGAAGAAGAAGAAAACAAACAAAGGAAAATAAATGAGCTGGGTGGGAAAGATATTAAGATGATACAATGCTGGAAATAGGGGGCAGCATTCGCCACAACAGAAATATTGGCAGGGGCTGAGCTGCAAGGACTAATGTAAACATGGAGGGAATATAGAGTGGAGAGGAAAAGAGGGGCTGTGACGATAGAGAGATGATGTTGGAGTGAAAGCGGATGAGTCAATAGACCGACTGCACTTTGGGGACAAAGAGGGAAAAGAAGAAGAGGCTGGGCGGACACCAGTGAGGTGGAGCGAGCTGAGGCTGCCGTTATAAAAAGGTCCACACGTTTGAACATTAATTAAAAGTTATCCACTGATGAATTGCCCTGTGATGAATTGTTTCCCTTACCATAAAAACTATGCACCCCAGAGGGATAGAGGCAGGCCACTAAATCTGTCATCCATGTTTTTCATGCTCTCTGCTTTTGACAGTAATGAGCCAGGCCAGTATGATTGGCTGCTCAGCGGCTGATTAAAAGTAGTTTCCTCTAATATATGGATTTACTTTGACATTTCTTACGCGGGGAACATAATGGCTTCATAACAGTGGTGAAAGCAATATTTTTTTTCTTTTTGCAATTCGTCTCTCGGTTGTTGTTTTGATGAATAAATGAATCGGTTGTTTTTTCAAAAAGAATTGTGAAAAATTGGCAGTCACCGGATTGGGAGCCCGACGTGATGCATTAAAGCGTCTGGAGACAATATTTTATGTTAAGAATGACAATGTGAGAGCAATGTGACAGTGTTTATGGCTACAGAAAACGGCGCTCTCGACTCAAGCGACCCAGTGTAGAATGTGAAAGAGACTTCTTATGGAGGCTTTGCAAACAGGAGGCCGGTGACACAAGGTCTCGTTTTCTTTATTTTTGAATGACGTGTTTTTCCTTTTACGTTGTTTCCGTACGTGTTTTTCTTACTTAAAGCACCTGTTTTGAGCCCAACCGTGATGTTTTTGTTGACTAAACCTAACGACAGCAGTCAACACAGTTGTGTTGACGAACAGTAACCGCGACCACGTCACAGTGACGGTGCGGCGTTCAATGACACGCCCCGGCGCAAAAGCTGAAATGCGTAATAACGCCGCGCAGAAGTGTCGTGCTTTTTGTACAACTTCCGGTGAGATTCGGGTGATCGTTGCCGGGCGGCTCCTCTCGGCGTTGCAGAACTTTAAAGAGGCTTTCAGCTCATTGGCCCACGTCATCGCCGTTCACTCTCACCGCTCTCGTAGTGTCGTGTTTCAGCAGCAGGCTTTCAGAGAAAGTGCTCCGATAAACCCACCGTACGTACTCTACCTGCCCGGCACCAAACCGCAGACTCGCTTTGGAACACAGTGCAGTATCTATCAGCTAAAGAGACAGATATTTCCCTCGGGAGTCGGTAGAGACCAAATCCAGAGCGAAAAGGGGGAGAATATTGGACTAACATTTGCCAGTTGGCCTGAAACACAACTTCAAATCAATAATATTGATCCGACTAACAGTATATGTTTGTATATAAGGTATAATATTTAGAGCCAGTGGAACTTTCGATTTTTGTAAATGACTTTCAATGATTAATTGGCAATCACAATTGTTTCAGATGAATCTTCCGTCGGTTAACTGATCTGCAACAATTGTCAGATTGATTATTTAATCTACAGAGCAACTATCTTCAGAATTGTATTATTGCTGTTAGATTATTGTATATGTTTATGTATATGTAAACTGAATATATTTGGGTTTTGGATTATGGGTTGGACAATTAAAAAAGAAAATGGAAGACAATACATTTCTTTTGACCATTTGCCTAATGGTGCCTACTTTGTGCCCTTCAGTTGACCTGACTGTCCCTCTTATTAAAGGATAAATAATCCTTCGTTGCAGCCCAACAAATTGATTAATAAATTCATCGACGATTAGTTTCATCACTTCTTTATGAAGGCTTCTCTGGAGACACAGATCAGAAGCCTTTTTTTCCCCTCAGCATACATTTAAAGTAAATCCACAGAATAAATCACAACGCATCGACAGCGTGATGCTATAAAACACCTTGTCATGCAAACCGGTGATGTGCATCTCCCCATTCATGAATTCAAATACCCCCTCCCCATAGGATGACACTGGGAAATGCACAAGGCGGGACGATCGTGCATGTTGTAAACGTGCACACGCGAGCCGCATTGAGGCTCTTATATGACGCAAAGTGGGAGACAAATTGCAGAGTTGCAGACCGAAATGGTTCATGGCCTCGGCTGAGTCTGATAAATTCTGCCCGCTGAGCTCCACTAATCACTGCAGCCTGTCACAGACACGCCCCTCTTCCCCGGAGAGCCGGCGCTCACACTCCTGATGTCAGGGCCGCCACTGGCCAACCCCATGGAGCACACACTTAGGGACACTCCCGTGCAGCCTCCTCCACGCACTCAGACGTGGGCTCTTTAAGCATGCATTCCCTGATTGTAAAGCGGATCACAATCAAAATACAGAGCGAGTTTCCTCCGCTTCTCTCCCTGGTAACAGAAAAGCAGAATGCAGCCCTGGTTGTGTTTTTGTGTGTGTGGCTCGCATGAAGCTAGAAACTGCATACGACAGCACAAACATTTCCATACCTATCATTCTTAATTGTTTCTTTGTTCCACCCCCATCGCACGCGCACCCACACGCACACACACGCACACACACACACACACACACACACACACACACACACACACTCTCTCTCTCTCTGAGTGCTCGTTTGTGAGCTGTATCAGTGTAATTGATGCAATGACTGGAAATAAACAGGCAATTTAAGTGCTGGACACCTCATTGCTCTCTCTCTCTCTTTCTCTCTCTCTTTCTCTCTCTCTCACCTCTAGATCCTCTTTGTCCCTTCCCACACACACACACACACACACACACACCATCTCACAACCAAACAAGTTAGAATAAGGGACAAGGTCAACATATTGGAGGGAAATAAAACGTGAGGGAGAGGAAATTAGGCAGGATAAGAATAGAGAGGGACAGAGGGCATGCAGAAAAACAAAGAGCAACCCCACAGATGACTCATGTCTGGATGGCCTGTTTATTAATGACAAATGCACAGCCCCACGCGAGAGAGCAACAGAGCATGTTATCCACGAATAAAAGAGAAGAACAAAAAAGATCTCTCAATTTTTCTGCTTTGACCCCTACGTCCTGCAGCTCATGGGGGTTGCAGCCCGGTGAGCGCTTTCGCCTCCTTAAATGTTTCCTCTAAAAAGGCTTCCCGTTTGCGTGATGGGTCGCCCTCACCCGACCACTCGAGCGGACAGTGTTCCAAACCTCTCCTGCCTGCAGCCAGCTCGGACCAAAAAAATAAATAAAAAAAGACAGAAATAGCCCCAGCTGATCCGACCGGCCACGTCAATGTGAGCAGGCTGCAGCACAGAACCTCGCACTTTATCCTTTGACCGTCCCAAAGGCCCCCTTGCTGTGCAGTGTGTGCATCTACACCCAGACCCACAATGGCAGTAATCACTAAGAAGCTACACGTCAACAATGTGTCCTTGCTCGTCTTGTTCTGCATGTGTATGTGACTGCATTAATCTTAGCCCACTTTGTCCTGTGAGCATCAGTTGGGAACAGTCACGCTGCATGAATATTAAGAGGCTGCAGCCAATCACGTATGCTGCACAGTTCATAACAAACGAGGTCTAATAATTTAATGGGTTTGCATGTTGACATCTCCCGAGGGCCGCCATACTGTACATGAGGAGTCAGGCATGAAATGATGGAGCAGGACTTGACGAATGGAGAGTGGCAGGAACACGAGGAAAAGAACTTGAGGAACGCTTTCCATCATTTTCTTGAGGCTTCAGAGTATGAGGCGATGTAGAGTATCCTCAGATCAATCTGGGGTCCCATGTCAGCAGCTGTATGTGCCTATACAGCCAGCAATAATATCATTTTTCTTTTCAAACTTGGCATTTTGAAAATAATCTAAAACCTATTTATTGTCGATGTTTCAGCCGTTTGTATCATTGTTTGTTCCACTTGAGGTAGGTAGGATGTGCACGATACAGAGTGAGCTCGTGAAGAGGTCTGTATAGTTTTTATCTCCATCATTACACCTCTTGACCTCCTGATGACCATCATTAGATTTTCTGGGGGGGAAAGAAGCTACGTGTATGTCTCTCGTGACCTGAAAAAAGCTACGTGTATGTCTCTCGTGCTGTCTCTCGTGACCTTTGACCTCAGCACTGCTGCTCAGCCATATTTTTTAGGACTGATGACATTTGCGCTCCCGCTGAGGAAAATACAGTTGCCATCTTTCAAACTGCATGCCCTTGACTCCTACAGAGCAACTCAACCTTGACTCGTGTCCGGACATCGACAGCGTTTTGCAGAACTAAATAAACGTTCAATTATGGCTTCAGCATTGTGATGTTCTGCGAATGTGACAGTGCTGCTCTCTGAACTCTGATAGTGTTACCTGGTGGGATATTTCTCCTCCGGACACCCGAGACATGAGTTTGTCTTGTATTTACTGCAATACAGCGAACACACGTCACATGAACGATCAGTGTCGAAAATGTGAACGACTGTCGATTGACATTGAAGTCTGGAGTCTGGAGTCTCGGAAGCAGCGGAAACGAGCTGTGAACACAACTCTGAGATAGTATCACCTTTTAAGTTGCTTATTGACACATCCAGCAGTTACGGAGCAACATTAGCTTTCATTGGAGTCACGTTGCTGTCCAATAGTCACTCTCCTTGTATCTTCGTTTTCATCTACACCAACTCTTGAGTGAAATATTCTAAATATTGCTAAATGCTATGCTATTATTGCATGAAATGTGGTTCAGACTTTCATCTCCTCCTCAGGATAAACTGTAACCACTTTTGTTAACCTCCCCCTCCCTAATAGAGCCATCCTCAGATCAAAAGATGTGTCCAATACTCTGGTTTGGTTTTTGGCCTCAGTCTTTTTGTGCTAATAACACCATATTAGCATGACACAGTTAAAGTAAGATGGTGAACATCGTAAAAATGTTAGTGACATTATGTCACTTGTATTTTAAGTACTGAAATTTAAAAAAAAAACTATTATTTTCATATTATACTATATATTGCATTTTGTCACTACTCTTCCATTCTGTATTTTGGTTTCATTTTCCCTTCACTATGTCCTTCCTCTTCCACTGAAATCAACCTCTGAAAGGCTTCACTTCCTCATGGCAGCATTATCCACGCAGCCCCCTGATAAACACCCCCCACTCAAGCACACGCGTACTGTACAAACACACACACACACACACACACACTGTGCAGGCTCTCTGCAGTGCCTCTACCTAATTGACCACAGCGTAATACTTCAATAACTATATAGCATATTGTACCGTTCTCAGTGAGATTAGCTTCCTTTGTCTCCTTTTAGACCTCGGGAAAGCACCCTGCCATAAACCATTCTCTCCAGTCACAGAGCCAATAACCTCAAAGTCAAGACATTTTATGTTTTCCTGGCATTTTAGTTTTATTATTATTCGCCATTCATTCCTTTATTCCCAGAGAGAGAGCTGGAAGAGATCCATGTCCACATGACTGATTGGGACTTTGACACTGAAAACTGTGACACTAAAAATACAGACCAAGCACTCCCAGAGGGGTCAAACGCTGCCGTTGTTTTAGTTAAAAAGCAGAGAAACCAGATTCACTTGTACTAGAAAGGATATGATGTAATTTTCTAAAAAGCTCATCAATTATAAAAAAAAAGACCTGTAATGTGTTTATATATTTAACAACTCTCCGCTGAAATATTAAACACCTAGAGTATTAACAATCAAACTGCTCACGGCTGTTCCATACAAGGGGGCGGCCATTTGTCTTTGTGCACAGAGGGAAAGTTAAAAGATTCAGGAGGCAGAGCGAGGGCCACACAACTCCATTTTAAACCTTCTGAGGAATGCTTCAGCGCCATTGATCATCGCACTTCACTTCACAAGGCACAGGCCGCGAGAGGAGGAGGAGGAGGGGGAGGGGGAGGGGGAGGAAGTCAGAACCGGCGAACCTGTCCATCTGGGCCCCGTGTGTGTGGGCGGCTGCTTATTACTGCACCTCTGACAGGGACTTCCGCACACCGCGAGCGCCTGCTGCGTCACTGTACTCTGACCCGGTGTGGGCGGCGCAACAGGCTCTGATCGCTTCTTGTCTTCCGGTCTCGCGAAGTTTACTGCGGGCGAGTTATTCACGTCGCGGGCTGCACGCGCACGCGAGCACTCAAAGGGGGTCTATGTGAATGTATTTAGGGTGCTAAAGACAGTGTAGTGTGCCATGTTGCAATATATAATGATACATGATGATTATGTGTGTATCATACGGTATGTTGCAAGTTAATAAGTCAAGCAGCATGCCCATTAATAAGTTACGGTGCATTATTATATAGTTAATAGTTACGTTTTATTAATTAAAACAAAGTTCTCCTTTCTGTTACTCTCCCGTTCTTACTTTGCTTGTTCTCTAGTCTAGTTTTATTTTTTATTAAGAGTATAACTTTTTTAGTAATTTATCTGCTGCTTCGGGACCACATGGTTGTGTTTGTGGGTGTCATATTTCATTGAGGGTAACCAAAGAACTAACCAAACATTTGAACCAGATTCTCAATTTTTTGCGAAATTCTGATGTGACATCGTCCTTTTGAGTCCCACCCACTTCAAACCAGGGACAAGTGCACGGAACGAAAATAAATCTCAAATATGAACCAAAAACAGATTTACACAAATGTTCCTTTTACACGTTGGGGTCTTATCCACCTTTATTGCAGTGTAGGGCATGTTTAGTGCCCGGCTCGTGAGCCACTTCACTGAGCTTTCTGTCATGGTTTGTGAATTATTCATTTAAACATGATGGAGCGGGGGATTGAATTACGGGAGTGATTGATCAGTGGGCTCGTAAAAAAGGAATCCCAATGACCACTGAAACCCAAGTGTGACTTAAATGGCGACGCAGTCTCAGCAACCAGAGCAACGCATCACAACAGCCCTCACTCTGGCTTCTCCGGATGTCAGCTGGCTGATGCAAAAGATCAGAAATAAGAATGGATGAGGAAAAAAATATATGACAGATCTGCATTACTGTGAATGCACCCAACGTGTTTCATGGAAATGCAACAGAAAATTATTATGGCTGCAATTAGGAATTATTTTCTTTACTAATGATGTGTTTTTGTAGGAAAAAAATAATGGATTGGTCCATAAAATATCAGTAAATCATGAAAATTGCACTTTTCAAAAACTCAACGGCATCCACTGAGAGAAATTGTAATGATGAGAGAAATCCAGGAATTCTGTCAAAAAACAATATTCATCCGAGACACGTGATGTTTGTTTGTTGCTGGTTATTAAACAAACGCCTCAGCGTTGTAGTTATGGTCGTAATCAGTGTCAGGATGCTGGATGTTGACACCTTTAACTGGCGCTACAACATTCACACATATATCAGGTTGGATAGAAAATGTCTGTGAACCGTTTCCAGGAGATTATTGTTGCCGGTGTTTCTGTCTCTGTCTCAGACTCCCTCTGTCTGTTTCCTCCATCAAAGCAAAACAACAAATCCCAGTATCCCTGATCTTTCATTACCGCCTGTCTTGCTTTATCCCTTAAGGTACACTGAGCCTTGTGTTTTGTATCTTCTCGTGTTTCTTTTTTCTATTTTGTGCATTTCTGCATTGCTTGAAATGCTGGACATGCCCTCCTTTTACAATAATCCCAGATTACACATAGATACTGGGGTGTGTGCATGTGTGTGTGTGTGTGTGTGTGTGTGTGTGTGTGTGTGTGTGTGTGTGTGTGTGTGACGCATGATCGTACCGTTATGCGGCACACATCTTGTTTTCTTTTACTCTCTATGTTTGCTCAATGTAATCTTGTGTCCTGCAATTTCCTCTTTGCAACCGTTGACCTCTGCACCTCCACAAATTGTTGTCAAATGTGGCAATCCAGCCTCCACAAAACACTAATCAGATCTTGGATTTCCAGAGCTGCTGTTCAGTCTACATCAACCAGAGAACCTGACCCAGATGTCACTTCCAATTTAGAGGGAATGAATGAAAAAAAAATGCCATTGGGGAATTCTCGAAAAACATGAACATTGAGGGAATTGTGAACGAATAATTGCTGCTCCTTTGCAATGCCGGCTCCTCCTGTTTTCAACACCACCTATTATTCAGAATGTCGCATATGCAAGACTCAGCTCAGGATCTGCGGTTTATTTACATATTGGTACGTATTTCTTTGTTAATATATATATAAAAAAAGAAATATAAGTGAAATATATACACAGGCCGAGCGGGATGGCACACCCTGTTTGTATAATAAATAGGTGCTGTTTGCATATTGCAGAGTCATTACAGGAGGTGTCTTGTTTTTGCTGTGTGCTGTGAAGCTCCTACATTTAAAAGCAAAGCACCAGCCTTTCTTTCTTTTTTTGTTCGAGGAAAGAAAAAGGGAGGAAGAAAACCACACGAGCAACAAAGCGGACCTTAATTATTGCTCCAGTAAAAAGAAAAAAGAAACTAACCGCACTAGCCTTCCAGAGGCAAATAACACAAACATCCTCATCACAGCATCTTAACATATAGGGAATGCATTTCAGGAGGTCGATCAGTCTTCATCTTAATAAAAAACTCGATCTAAATTTAAAATCAGCCCGTATAATAACGTTGGGGTTTTTATTATAATCAATTCCTCTCCATGCGCCGCTGCTTTCCATGGTTGCCTCCAGTCCGTCCCTCCGGATTCATTTACAGGCCTTTTGTCAACGTACTGTTGCAGGTTTTGACGGCCACAAAGCCCCGTGAGGTGCAGGGAGTGCAGTGTGTGCCCGGTGCATTCGAGCCATCCCGAAAAGAGCAACAATAGGAGATCCAGAGCTACAGCACGTGTGAGTGAGGCACGTTCAAATGTGCATTTTCTCAAGTCAGTTGGCAAATATCTGCCCTTGGCTTGGCATGCCCACTGTACCCTACTGGCTGCCAGCTGTCACTCAGGACGGCAGGAAGATGGAGGATAGAGAACGAGGCAGGTGGGGGGGGGGGGGGGGGGGGGGGGGGGGGGGAATAAAGGGAGTGGTGATGATGTGAGGACACCAGCCCCGAGGCTTTCTCCCTCTCTTGTTTCTCATTTTGTCTTTCTAATGATAACAAAAAACATGGCAGCCCTCAAAAGACGAGAGATCGACATCATAGAGAGGAAGGAGGAAAGAATGCTGGAGGGGAGAGAGAAAGGAAATATGACCGAGCATTTTTCATGTTAATGGCAAAATTACCGCAACGTGGTGATTCTTAATGCATTAGTCCACATGAGTGCACCCTTGGGTTTAACACGACACCAACCACACACACAACAATGTGGTATTTCATGCATACTCTGCATGGGGATAGAAATCCATCAATATGAGCGAGAAGAGTGATGTGATTGATGCCCCATTTGGCGTGGCACTTCGGCGAAGAGCACAGGCTGCACACGTAAGTGGAGTCAATCACGTTGTGAGAGGTGCGCCGTCCTCATTAGGATCCATACGCAAAGCACACGACTGTACAGATGCCAGGAAAAAAGGTCGGAGAAATGAGCAGTGCATTTAAGAAAGGCTTCTTTTTCCTGCGTGACGCATGAAGACTTTTACCGCTGCACTGAACAACCAACCAGCACGCTTTGCAAAATCTGATGTCAAGGCTTCTCTCTGACTTTGGGGCCATCAATCAAGCAACAGTCACAGCGGCGCAAAGAGAGAATTTCAGCTTAGTTACTCTGAAAAAGTGTCAGCAGCATGTGTGGGTGGAAAATCCTCTGGATCAGCACATACATTGGATTTGACATGAAGTCACTTGATATTCTTTTCTCTGCTGCAGCAGATTTACAGATTAATAGATTTCTCGAAGCTTTATCATGTTACACAACCAGGCATGACACATGCAGACACAACTTGCTCGTATTCCACCTCATGGGAAACATTAATATTTAATATGCGTGGCCCATATAAAAGGCTTACAACTGAGCGGTACTCTGCAGCGATACAGTGATTCTGACCAGTTTTGAAAGTGCATGTGTGTATTTGGTCAATACATGTCAGATACAGCTCTATTACGAACAAACGGGGCTGAGCATGTACGCTTAGGCTTTTCATAAGACACTGATTTCTGTGATTTACAGTGTACAAGGGGGTTTAACAGATCACTAAATCACTGGGAGACACATTCTGTGACTTGTGCTGGATTTAAACGCTTTAGTGTCTGCAAATGTCAATACTACTGGGCCTCAGAAAGCCTCCTCCACGTCTCATTTAGAGCCTCAGCCGAGAAGCGAAACCACCAATAGCTGCTGCTGGTTGGCTTTTCAGATTTCAAATGTCTCAGCTTTCTCAATGTCTTCACAATGGCCTCTGGGGTTCTCCCAATGGTTCATGCAAACAAACACAAGTCATGATTGTCGGCATGTTCACCTTACCGTAGGCCTCAAACAGCGGCAGTATCTCCTATGAACTAATATTAAGAACAGAGTGTGAGGAGGTTACCGCGCTGGCGTTATGTAAATGCAACGAGCATGCTAACCAGCTAGCCTCGGCCCGTGCTGTCTCGTAAAGCCACTCCGTGAAGTCCAGTCTTCCGGGGGTGGAGAGGACCAAACGATGTCGGCCATTTTCTCGTTTCTGCCACTTTGGATTTAATCCAATAAACAAACCAACAAGGCGAACACGGAACATAAAACTCCGATGAGCGGCGCAGTAAAGACAGAGACGGCTAACGTAGATACAGGCCAACGCCACACGGGAAGATTACAAGATGTCATTTTGATCACATTCTTGCAATGCTTTTATTTAGGAGTTGTCTTTTTTTAATAACACGATCAATGTAAATTTAGATTGGCCCCAGGGGTAAAGGTGAAATGCTACCTCCTATTTCTTTGGAGCACGAGACACACATTGCACCTTTAAGTAAAACATTGTTTTGTCAAGAGACTGCATTGTCAAAGAGATGTTGCTGTTATATTCAGATAAACCATGCAAACTACATGCAGTAGTTGTGTTCCGTGTTGTATTGAAACGGTTATGATCATACTGTTTAAAGAAATATCGCTGTCGGTTCATCTAGTGTGTTTTTTTAGATTAAAGAAGCTCCAAGAATGCGTAAGATGGAGGAAATTAAGTTCACATGCCAGAAGAACATATTTCCAACGGGAGAGGCAGAAGGTTTGATTTACCGCTATATCTCCTGCATCAATGTACCCAGAGCCTGTTCCTAAAATTAAGCACAAATGAAAATGGAGAGAGGACGAAGTTTGCTTTAGCAGTCTCTCAGGGTGGCAGTGTGATGTATGAAGCAGGAAGTAATATTGCCAACACAGGCTCTTTTGAGACAGAATAATTGTGATTTCATTCCAGCTCAGTACGCTCTCACAAGCAGCTTCAAGCTATTGATGTCTGTTCCCGCAACTCATGTTATTCCACATTCAACTCAGGCACTCCAGGATAGCACTTTTAAAAGTAAAGCCACATACACAGAGAGCATCAATGCAATAACGACGACCCTGCACCCTCTCGCGGCTTTCATCGGCGCAGGGCTTTCATCTGGGGATGAACTGGTCACTCTGCATGCACGGCCGAAGTATCGCTACTCGGTCACTCGCAGCGTTGAACCATCCGCTTTGAAAAGACACATCAAGAGTTTCTTCTATAGTTTTGTTTTATTTTCTTCTGTAAAAAATGGCAGACATTCAAAAATGCTCAAAAAGACAAAAATGAATGCGGGAAGCCGTGTTTCTTTAGCCTGGAACCACGGTAAAGGGTTATATCAGCACCACAGCTGATGTAATCAGGGGAAGATATGCACTGCACACACAGCAAGACTGAAGCATAGCAGGGGGGCGGGGGCGGGGGGGCAGAGCATTTCCTGTCAGCTCTTTTTAGTGATATCATGTCAATCTCTCGTCTTTGCACCTGCACTGGCTTAGATTCAATATTAGAATGGGAGCTTGAACCTCACAGACCTTGTATATTTACCAAAAGCCGGTGATGTGATAGGTGGGATCCATATAGTGTCTGTGTGCCGTGGGACTGGCTGTGAGAGCGACACTGGTGGTTATCATCCGACCAGATGAACTCAAGTTCCCCTTCGCCGTCTTTCATGTTCCAAATGTGTTCTCTATTAATTACACAAAGGAGGGATTCACTAAAATGATTTCAAAATTATCTTCAATTATCTATATCAACCGGTTTATGCATTAATTGTCTCTATCCGTTACCTTTAGATGTTTCAACACTCTGTTCTTCTCTGATGCTAAAAAATTTCTAAATTCAGACACTCCGCAATCTTTCCCGTAACCCCTAGCAACGTAACGCCTGGTGTATGAGTACCCCTGATGCACTGAACGAGGACCCGGCCGTCACACACGTTTAGTCGAGCTAAAACACCACGGGAGCCGAATGTTAGCCGGGCCGCTCCAACGTCACTATCAATATCTACAAGAAGCTGAAGGAAACAGCCGACCCATCTGGCTTCAAACCACCCAATCTCAGAACCCAGAATGCAATCTGTTTGTAGAGATCACAAACAACCTGACCAGTTCAAACTGGAAAAAAACAACATACCAAACCAGGTGCCAAGCGGGGATAGAGGAGGGTGTTGTTCATATCCAGAGGTATGACACACAGATGATTTTGGGGGGTTTAACAGCTTGACAAGCTTGGGTATTTACGGCTCTTCACAATGACAACTTAATGAACTGATTTCTCGTTTACGAACTTCCGATTCAAATAAAGACGGAGTCTGCTTTTCTCTTAGTTGTGCGTGTCGGAGACGTGTCGATTAATTGCTAAGCAAAGATACAAAATGTCTCTCTTCATGTCAAAACAGACCGAGTGACTGTGACTGAAATGGGCATCAGCTCTAATGAGCACCATGCATCATGTAATAGGTGCTACACTGGTGGTCATTATGGTCTATTTGCATGCTTTCAGTGCTTGACTTCATTGCATTTTGAGTCTTGGAAACAGCGACTAGTAAAATGACATGTTTGAATGTCCATTTCATGCATCGCAGCACCTGAAAAGACTCATTTTGTTCAATCACATGCTAAGCTGCAAAAATAAAGCCAGTATGGAGGACAGTTTGGTTTTTGTAGTTATTCCTTAACCTTAATACCTTAATTACCTCACATAAAAAGTCAGCAAAGACCACATACTGTTGAAAGTATCATGATCTTGCTGGCGGTTGATATTGATTCATTAGTATATCATATTTCATACGGATTTTTAATCAGCATTACAACAATCAACAGCAATTATGGAACAATTGGAAATGTTTTCATGTCCGTTTCTATTTTATTTGCCTTGGAAGGATTTCGGTTTGATGCTGATACCGCCGTCCCCGCTCCGCCAAATAAATAGCAATCATAAAACTCCGGCGTCTGCTGCACAGGATGGCAGGAAGTTTATAATAAATGTCCGGATAAATCCACAAAAGACAGTGTTGCCAACTCTTCACCAATAAAATACACTAATGGCTGCTCAAAAAGTCACACAAAGGGAGATGATGTAATACCTTCATTTACATGTAAATGACATTAATGGAATGGAAGAATGTGCAGCGTGAAAACGAGAAAGATGGATGTTGTGGAGTGGAGGGTGAGCTAAGACCGGGCCATGGAGATGCTTCATTAGCTGGTAGAGAGACACAAACTGCCCCTTTCTTGTCTCCCAGCCAGCTGACTAACGCTGCTCCAATGAACCTCAGTTTTGTCAGCAGTGGTTCAACGTGCTGTTTACCCTGCAAATGTACCACTAATTATTTTGTGGTCTTGGCTGAAGAAAGAGTCTGTCCAGCTCAGCGCAGGCCTGTGGCAAGGGTACCAACAACACCCCACTGGTTCCACAACAGTCAAGCCTTCCCTTCCCTCCCCTTCTCTTTCCTTCCCTTCCCTTCCCTTCTCTTCTCTTCCCTTCTCTTTCCTTCCCTTCCCTTCCCTTCTCTTTCCTTCCCTTCCCTTTCCCTGCACTCGCACTGGAGAAGAGAAGAGAGGAGAGGGACTGTGTTTCTGTTCCTGCTGCTGCAAATGGTAAGTGGCTCGAGAACAGCTTTCATTAAAACAACAAAAACAGTTGGATGCAAAATGCAGTTAAAATATGACAAATTCCATCGAAAATAAATAGAAGGTGTATGCCCACAGACATTTGGCAGAAATTAGATCTCTGAAAGAGACTGAGAAACTACCACTTTCTTTCATGGCATAAAGGATCATTTATTTCTTACACACAATTTTAGATCCATCCCATTTCCCCTGCTATGCATGTGTAAGAGCACTTCTAATGTGTTCCACCAGATAAATGTGGGTGGGCTCTACTAGTAATTTTTATACCCATCATTTGATCACATGCTCATACATTTTTCATATTATTTCTGAGTGGGACTGTTTAGTACTCATGCATCTCCTTAATCGGTTTTACCAACACCAGATTTTTTTTCTTCTAGGATTGACTCACCTTGCAATTAACAATATGGGTGAATAGTTAGTAAGTATAGGTATTTTTTGTCTAAATCAATCTGAACTTTCTTCTGTGAGCTGCTTAAATCCTGCTTGTCAGTCCACCTCCAGTCTGCTCTGACAGGTTTCCACCTACTGACCACCACAAACACTGCAAACCATCAATTTCTCAGCGGTAATGGCAACAATGGACAGCGGGAAGGCTGTCATTCCCATAATGACTGAGCTGTCATGAATGGCTATATAATAGCTATGCTGTTATGTTTTATTGAGAGGAATATTGCATATTTAAAGTATGAGCAAAAAGCACAGTGGCCGAGGGCAGCCCGCTCGGCTGGGCTGAGACTGCATCATCTATCTGTGATCCGAGGGAACTTTTAATCTGTATATTTCTCTATGCTAATAAATTCATACGGCTCGTTTCAAATTATTTCCCCCGAGGAAAAAGCCATGTTGAGTCTTGCCAGAGGTCGGGACAAAGTGATAACGTCAATAACGTGAATAAGTCAAATGCCTGTCAGTAACGTCACCTTGCATTGGCAGCCAATTGAAAGATGCAGTGATGATTGGAGACGGGCGTATCACTGGCAGCTCCGATCCGCCACAGATTGCCAAGCAAGGCGAGGTGGTCATTATCGAAAGTAAGCCCCGAGACCGAGCGCCATAATGAATGGTTCCCTCTACATTATCCTGCTTATTACATAGCTGCTTACCAACAACATTGATCAGCCGACACAATATACTGATTTGAAATGTTTTGCTGTAATGCAATGAAGTAAACAACGAGGCGGCTCAGCAGAGAAGCCACAGAGACTAGCATGCAGGGCAACACTGGGGAAAGGGCTGAACCCACAGCGACATAGACCCATCCCAGATCCGCTGCACAGACTCTGTCAATAAGAAGTAGCTCGACAAATAACACGCTGACGGATCCTCGCACTACACGTACCTTGAACTATATCGTGGGCGCTGCAGCTGCAAACAAATGACTGGAAGGCCACACTAGTCATTTCAGAGGCTGCATTGTGCCAGGTCATCTCACAGCAAAATGTCCTTTTCTTACATATTCATTGATTTATGACAAAGCATCAGAGGCGTTGCGATACCATGTTTTCCTTCCTGATTTCGATACCTGAACTCGCGTATCAGACGATACCGAGTGACGATACCGAGACATGATACCGAGTGACGATACCGAGTGACGATACCGAGTGACGATACCGAGTGACGATACCGAGACATGATACCAAGTGACGATACCGAGACATGATACCGAGTGACGATACCGAGTGACGATACCGAGTGACGATACCGAGTGACGATACCGAGACACGATACCGAGTGACGATACCGAGTGACGATACCGAGTGACGATACCGAGACACCGAGACACGATACCGAGTGACGACACCGAGACACGATACCGAGTGACGATACCGAGTGACGATACCGAGTGACGATACCGAGTGACGATACCGAGTGACGATACCGAGACACGATACCGAGACACGATACCGAGTGACGATACCGAGTGACGATACCGAGACACGATACCGAGTGACGATACCGAGTGACGATACCGAGTGACGATACCGAGTGACGATACCGAGTGACGATACCGAGACACGATACCGAGTGACGATACCGAGACACCGAGACACGATACCGAGTGACGATATCAATGCGTTGAAGACTAGTTGCTGTTTTGCTGGTGGGACTTTCCAGCGGTAGATATTGCCAGCAGAGATGAGAGAGAAGCAGGATGGCTCACTCGTTTGCTACTTCCATCAACAATTTCGGAAGCAGGGGTTCCATTTTTTTTGGTGATGGACGTAGCTAAAGAGAGAGCTGTCTCGTTTCTTTCTCATCTCTGTTGCACGGCTGCACGTGCACAGTACAGATCCGGCGCGATGTACGTATGTGTCGGCTAGCGAGCGACACGTGTTGTTCCCGTGAAATGCAAATGAGCCAATAAATGATATGATAACGCCATAACGTATCGCCATATAGACTCGCGTACTCGCCAATACCTGATCCAGCATTTAGAAACCGTATCGGAGGCGTTTAAGACACCGGTATCGTTATCAGAAGAAATATAATCGGACATCACAGCTGCAGTGCAACTACAAGGACTTCTTTTTCCTCTTTAAAGGTATGGGTAAGTCATAAAAGTGAGCGACGTAATCAGCGAGGCCATTCACCACGGCTGCCGTCATTAGTGTCAGACGGAGGCCTCGGTGCCAGCGAGTCAGAGGGTAGTCCATCCAAGAATATCTCTTCCAACTTCCACAAGATTAATTCCTCTGGTGATGCCATCTGTTTGTCTATCGCCCGAGTACCGTGTGCACAGGTTGTACCAAGTTATTGCAGCAGGCATGTCTCAAGCCTCTGCTGCTCCTTATTCATACGAGTCCTCATCAACCCGTTTTCTTTCGCCTCTGTGAAGTGCCCCTCTGTGGGCTTTTGGCCGCACCAAATCTACCTTCATCCGGATATTCAGCCCACGCCATTAATTAAGGTGTTGCATTGGAAATGCGGTTGAGTCGACATCTGCTCCCCAAATGCTGTCACGATCAAACATTAATGCTCGAAATCTGTTTTCCTCAGAGGCTTTGAAAGAGAAATTGTCGCTTGATTTTTGTACTGATATCACATTTGTAAAAATAAAAGTCACGTTTCTAATTCACATCATTAGATTTACTGCACGTTGTGTTGACTTCAGCTTGTGCCGCTATTACATCCAACTGTTTTACCAACTTAATGACAATTTAATGGGCATTCATGGTGGGAGGCACTGCTGCAGGAGTAATATATGCAGTCATTCTGTCCACAAGTCAGATAAGTCAATGGGAGCCCGGTAGTGGGGGTGGGGTGCGCGTGCGTGCGTGCGTGCGTGCGTGCGCGCGTGCGTGCGTGCGTGCGTGCGTGCGTGCGTGCGTTCAGGTTATTCAGAACTCACTAACTTTACAGTCTTCATTCAGAACATTCTTATATGTATATGTATATATTTGAGTAATTTCAGACTGACTCTTTAATGCATTTTTTTGGATTTTTTCCCACCTAATTGGGCTCAAATACGGTAATCAATACGTTCAAATTACAAGTGTAACATCTTGTTGCTTCAATATGTTGTGTTTTTTTTTTTTCTTTCTTTCTTTTCTTTCCTGACATTCCCATCACTGCCTACTCCCTGTAGCTTGTATATTGTCTCTTCTCTCCTTTGTTTGGATGTATATCCCGACTGGGCCTTCGAACCAGAATCCACTGCTCACATTATGTGACATCTGCTGCTCACACACACGCGGATCCTCAATCAAGTGCTTTGGCATTTGCAAAGAGGCGATTGTATCGTTGCACAAGGCGGACCTGATTATTTCTTGAAGCGAGCCTCAGACGTGAGACTAATATGTGTCAAATACCTGTTGGGACCATCACGCGCACCGAATCACCAACGGAGTGATTTTACCCCCCACGGCCAGATCCCATGATGAGCAGCATATTGTCAGGTCCGTGCACATCAATCAAAGCTCACCTACCGGATGGCGCTTCGGGCGCCACGCTTCCTCTCCGGTGGTTTGATGCAAAGTCCCTCGCGTTTGGCCGACCCTCTTTTTATTGTTGTTTCTTTTATTCGGCCGCGCGGGTCCTCCGGTGTCCTCCAGAAGCAGGTGTGACCACGATCTCGCCTCGTTGTATTCCCATATGTTGTCGCCGGCGCAATTATGAATGCTCCAGTTGATCAGTGACTGGATAGCCTGCGCGATCATGTGCTGCGAGCTCCTCTCTCTCTCTCTCTCTCTCTCTCTTTCTCTTTCTCTTTCTCTCCTCTCTCTTTCTCTCTCTCTCTCGCTCTGTAACTGCTCCCTCCAACCCGATTATCTCCCCGCTGCGGCACTGGCTACATGGTAATACGGAGAAAGAAAAAAAAAATATTAATAAAAAAAAAAAAAAAAAAAAAAAAACGTGCCCGAGTCGCTGGCGAACTTGTGCGCCTTATTATGATGGCAATTAGTCAGCGGGCCGGTACGTGCTCGCTCATCCGCGCACCATTTGCTGACAAAAAAAAAACAACCAAAAGCTGTGGCGGCTCTCAGCTATATGTCCGCTACATGCACTGAATGAAACGTGTTTTATTCTCTGAAGGAGAGAGATGGAAAATAAAAAATTAAAAAAAAACTCTCCAATCTGCCGGCTGAGGCTCGAGAAGATGAGCAGAGGAGAGAATGACTGAGGCGGAAAAAAAAAAAAAGGATGGGGAGGATTAAAGGAGAGGGAGGAGGAGGCGGCTGGAACGCATTTGTGAAAGCCTTTCCTCTATGTGTCCTTTGAATAATAGTGAGACGCTGTGCATATTTCCCATGTCTCTCACTCGCTCTCTCTCCTTCTCTGTGTGTGTGTGTGTGTGTGCTCGTGCGTGTGTGTGCGTGTGTGTGTGTTCTCGTGTGTGTGTGTGTGTGTGTGTGTCTCTCCCTCAGCTGTTCCCTGCGTTTTAACTGCATAGTGAACTTGTTCAAAACAGGATACAGATTATTATCTGCCTATCTGTTTATCTATCAATCAATCTGTCTATCTATTTCGCCATCTATCTGTCTGTCTGGAGCTAGAAATCAATCCTTGAATGAATAACATCCCCAGGGGAGTCTGTGCAGTTGCATTTTCAGTTCCCCACATATTTCCGCTCCGTCTGGTCTCAAGTCTCTCTACCTTTTTGTCACACCAATGCATTTTATTTATGTATTTGTAATGGTAATTAGAGCTCCACTCTGATCTGCGTTGGGCAGGTTACGAGTCTGTCCAATCGGGGACAGAGGGTTTTATTTTTTTGCTCCTCAAATTGGTTGGACATCTGCTCCGGTCCCCAGAGGGGTGTGGACCGCGTGTCGCAGAGGGAGGAACCGAGCCGCGTGAATCCCACCGGCGTGGCTGAGCCCGGACCAGCTGCTTACATTTGTGCATCAAGAACCAATACTCGTCGGCCTGAGAGGCTCCCATGAAAGCGTTGGTGTGATTAGGTCCACACCTAATCACACCAACGCTTTCACAGCTAAAGGCCCTCTTCCGGTACACCGTTTGTGTGCCGGTACGCAAACCGCTCCCCGTGCCTCCATCGAGCCAGGCGTGTGATCGGATTTGATGCAAAACAGGCTCAACTGTGAGCAAAGATCAGTGGCTCTTGTAATTATTACTGTGTGCCCGTAGTGAGCTGCAAAGAATTCACAACACGTGTCGTGACAGATGATTTTGGGGAAGCGAAGAGTAAGTAGGCGTGTTTGTTTTTGTCACAGGTGCTTATCGGAAGTGAGCTGAAAGTGGGCGCTCCTGAGACACGTCCACGCCGCTAAGCGTCATCACGTGCGTACACACACACAAGCAGACGTGGGACCAAGTTGGTGTGTTACAAGTCACAAGAACGTCTCAGGTGGCTGCACGGCGGCATGGTGGATGGCACTGTCGCAGCAAGAGGGGCCGGGGGTTCGATCCTCAATCCCCGGTGGTTCTTCTGTGTGGAGTTTAAACATCATTCCGGTTCCTTCGGCTTCCTCCCACAGCCCAAAGACATGCAGCTCAGGTCAATTGGAGGCTCTAAATTGCCCGTATAGGTGTGAATGGGAATGGCTGTGTGTCTCTATATGTGTCGCTCTGCCCTCGTCAGCTGGGATCAAGTCCTGAGGCTCACGTCCCAAGTCTTAAACTTTGTGTTTTCGAGTGCCTCTAACAAGTTGCAACGCGCTCCTCAACTAAATGTTATGCCATTTGCGTCTCCGTCTGTAAATTTCCACTCACACTTTGGTGTAATGGTTTTCCAGCTGCTGCCAAGGCAACATGATTCAATTTCAATTCAATTCAATTCAGTTTATTTTGTATAGCCCAATATCACACATTACAAATTTGCCTCAGAGGGCTTTACAATCTGTACACATACGACATCCCTGACCTTTGACCTCACATCGGATCAGGAAAAACTCCCCAAAAATAACCTTTCACAGGGAAAAAAGGGAAGAGCAACAGAGGAGGATCCCTCTCCCCGGATGGACAGATGCAATAGATGTCATGTGTACAGAATGAATGATGTTTAGTTCTTCGTGGTTTCGAGTGCACGGCTCGCCATCAGTTGATATTATGTTTTCAAAACGTGTTAATGCGATTGACCTGCTCCTCGTAGGCCAGATGCTCATGCTCTGATGACGCTGCTGTCCTTGAAGGCTTTTGTTCAGCTGTTAAGATCCTTTTGGAATAAAGTGGCTTTCAGTCCATCCGGTGAACTATTGTGCTGCTCAATGTGATTTTGCATTAGCGCGGCCGTGCTGCGATTAGACTGCAGATTGAGTGAGAGCTTCAGTGCTGCGTGATGTTCCACACATTGTCCTACACAAGAAAATGTCTCCAACACAAAACTGAACGCAACTCCAAAAAGGAAACTGCCATTTGCAGTAGTTTAGTTGCAGTTTTGTTCTTCTCTTAAAGGCCTAATAACCTATACGGTGATTGTGATCATGATGTTCAAAGTCACCTTCCCCTCCAATCTGTAGAAGAGCCCATCCAGCGATCAGGACTCGGCAAAGGCGTGAACCTGATGTCTGACCCCCCACTTGTGACATTTCGTTCAGCTCGTCTCTCCCCCACTGCCACAGCTCTCCATCTACACTGCATTCCCTTCCTTATCCCCTCCTCTCTATGGCATCACAGTGGGAGTGGGAGTGTAATTACACAGTCAGACGGTGTTTACAGAGGCAAAAGCAGCTTAATTTATTCCAACAGTTAGCAGTAATTTCCCACTTTAATTTATAGCTCCTCCACCCAGTGGGAAAACGAGAGAAGTAGAGAACATGGGGGGGGGGGGGAACATATGGATGGAATATTACAGTTGACGACAACGTCTGCAAGCTTCACGTTAAAGCCATCCCTGTTGGTTTTTCACTGCACAGTAAGGCTTTCTTTCTTCTTTTCATATATACGGTGTGTTTGACTCGCCCTGTGATGCACGGGAAGCAAGCGCACACAGAAAAAAAAAAAAGATGTCCGTGGCTGTTTTATGTGTAGAGCTCGGACACGTTTGCAGCGTCACAGTTCAGTAATCATTATCATCCTCTTTTATAAGCAGCCGCAGACGGCCGGCAGTGGCTGTAAACCAAAAGCAGAGGACTGAAGGGTGGTTTAGTTTGTCTTTACTGCCATTTAATCAACACTGTGACCGGGTAGTAATTCACCCATAGCGATGTGTTACACCTCTCTTCTTGTAAACAGGTTTTTGAGCCTGTTTAATGTGTGATGCGCCACAAGCGGGGAGTCTTTTCACGCCCAGGGTGCATTTACTCCTGTGGTTCCCTAACAAAGTCCCTCTAAAGCTGTGAACGCTGGTGAGAAAACTGGCATTGATTACATTCATACCGACGCCTCAGAACAGCGTCAACCGGCTCCATATTGACTTTTTGGAAACCGTGTGAGGCGAGGTACAAAACCGTAAAGGCCGCACCAGAAAGACTTGTGTCAAGATACCCGTGAAAAGCAGCCCGCTGTACCGCAAGCAGCTGGCGCAGGAAGCACGACTCTCCATCCCCCGTATTGATGCAGCTGTTGACGGCAATTTGAAACAGGAACGAGTCAGAACGGAAAAGAAAGCACGAGCCAGACCTTTGTTTGTCAATGAGTAAAGACTGCAATTTGGCGTCGTCATGCAGAAAACAAACACTAAATACTTTTCAATTTAAGCTCTCGTTCAGAAATCAAATTGCATTAAGTGTAATGCTAGAACAGGCTCACATTTACTGGATAGCCGACATTACAGCGAAGCATTTAACGATCATTAGTATAAGAGTCAAAGCCCCAGTGGGCTAACAATGAATGTAACAGACGCCAGAATGATCATTTAGATAAAGAGAAACTCTAATTAGGAAACAAGAAGCTCTTCCAATGATGAACCGTGGACGAGACGTTGGGTGTAGCCACAGTTCTGTCGCTGCAGGGGGGGGGGGGGGGGATGGAGAGCCAAGACGCACAGACAAGCACCACAACATGACCAAGTGCACTTCGGTAAATAAGCTGCATCTGTCACCGGTCACACACATGTCAGCGGCACAAAAAGCCACACACACTATTGGCTGAGAGTCGGCTCATCTGGCAAGTCTCCTCGGTAATTACACTAAATGGTATCACTGGGTCGTGATGAGCCAGTGGTCAACACACACACTGGAGAAGACCACCCACCTTCGTTCAAAGAGACGAGGCGAGGAAGGACGCGCTGGACTGTGGCTGCGGCCGGTAAACGATGTCCAATCTATACAGTTCTTAGAAACTGTACAGAAATTATTGCTACGCGTGGTCACAAATTGCAACACCCTCTACCAAACGTCTCAAAATAATATACCTTTGTACTTGTTTCTATGGACTTTTCTCCATATGTTGAGTCTTAGATCAATAATTTGAGTCAATTTGTGTGCGAAATATTGCTTTAACACTTAATTACTACAAGAGGCAAAGTAGGATGAATACACAATATCACTATCTTAAAGGAGCACTCCAGTCAATGTAGCATTGCACCCCTTCATCATTGTCAGACTAACAATTAAGTTATATTTGGAAAGAAATACCCTTAGCTATTATCTATCAAGGGCCTGATACTTAAAGAAAAGAGGGAATCTGCTTCGTCAGGACTGCGTGGGTTGATCAGATACGATACAGATTCGCCTGATTCGAATATTGCTCAAATCTGATTGGTACGCGGAAATACGTGACCTCCCTTCTTTGATCTGAGTCCCGCCCACGTCGAACCGCTGAGGAGAGCAGAGAGAGAAAAAACAACACAGACATGAATCTCTGAGTGAAATAACAAAAACTGTTCAAAACTTGGGCAGAAAATAGTGTGCAAGTAAAAAGCTGATTTAGAAAATAGGATTTCCCAACCGTTAAAGTCTTCTTCTAAAACTTTCAAGGGAAATATATATATATATATACGCATCTCAATTGGCCCAGATGCAAAGACAAAAGTGCAGCATACTCTCCAACAATTGTAAACATCATGTTCACCCTTGTGAATGAATCATTGCATGTATTGACCATTTAAGATGCTATTAGTCACGATATTTAGAAATGCAGCCGTTACTTTCTCATGTCAGTGCAGAGTCGTTTACCTTGCAGATGAAACACTCATCTGACGAAGAGTTACATGACTGAGGTCAGTGAGGATGTGATGCCTGCACTGAATGGGACCATCACACACCACAGAAGCCCATAAACACTGTAGGGAGGGGGAGGGGGGGGGGGGGGGGGGGGGGGGGATTGTGTTAAGTTTTTGGATGGTATAGTTCTTTAGTTTTTTTTACATCCTTTTAGGTAAGCCAGGAATTGGGGGTAAAAAAAAGATATCAATAATTGCAGTACATTTCCACAAAGACCCTTGAGACCCCAAATGGTAGAACCTCATAAAACACAATCACAGAATAATTTGTGGATAATAAATTTAGTGTACAGCGTGTGAAGCCTTGCAACAGCGCGCTGTTCCACAGCCACTTTTACCAAAAGAATGCCTCCAAGCTTTCTTCATCTTAAACACATTTACATATTCAGAATTGCTCCAGTATAAAGATTAAAGAACTGAAGTTGAAATTCTCCTACCTGTCATCATCCAATTTTAAACAGCCAGATAAAACTGAGAAGAAGCATGTAATGTTCAAAGGACTGCTTATAAAAGTGGGAAATTTCACAGTCAAGTGAACGTAAATGGGTTTTGTGAGAACCATAACAATGTCGGCTCTCCAACCATATCACCTTTCTGTGGGGCCTCAAACTACAAACACAATCAGGTTGTTCAAAGCAGTCATCCAGCGGCATTGTCTCAACATTAGAGACGCATCGAGTATGCAGGAGATGAGTAAACCACGTCAATCAGCACTTAAACAAATAAATAAATCTTCTTCTTTTCTTTTTTTTTTTATAAACGTACTGGCATGGAAGGAAGGAGAGCACTAAAAATGTTCATTTTATATTCCTCTCTCCCATTCGTGCGTTCAACAAGCCGTCTAACCGCACTGCAAAGGGCAGTGATCCATTACAGCGTGATAACAGTCACAATGATTCAGACCACTCAGCAGCACACAAATTCAACTTAAATGACATAACCTGCTCACTAATAAATCCAAACTGCTCAGTGTGGTTTCTTAAATTGTATGAATCAAAGCGATGGCTGCCCTTGTGTCTCCATACTTCACTTTTCGCTGGTGTTGTCGGGGGGGGGGGGGAGAGGACTCACTGGGACACTCTTGTTCTTTTTGCCATACGGAGTGGCTTTTCCTCCGCGGGGCTCACCACGACGCAACCAAATATTTACAGAGGCGACACGTTCTTAAATCCACATGGCAGTCATAATTTGTACCCTGCAGAGGCAGATGTGAAGCATTCTTGGCACAGAGCGGGGCTGGCGCAGCAGGGGCGAGCGGGGAGGAGAGGAAGTGGAAGGCAAGGTGAGAGACAGTCGGGGCTAAAGAGGTGCTCGGGCTCGGCATCGCCACATGTTGGTGGGGCAGCGGCGGTAATAAGGCTCTCCATATGATGCCATTTGTTTTTCTTATTTCCAACGAAACGACAGTGGATAGGCAATGCTAACAAATTGAGTACAGGTACAAGTCATCCCTCCCTTCCTTCATTACCATGAATATGGCCATTGTCGAGTCAATCCCACACACAGTGGAAATACTCACTAGGGCATCACATGTGTATTAATCCGCTGCTGGAAATAGTCCCCAACTAATGCAATATTCACTCCTGTTTGACAATTGCGAAGAAATTAAAGGACGGAATTATATCTTCAGGCTCAGAGCCGTGGACAGGGTCGGGTTGGGAGGCCGATAAGGCCGCTGCTGTTGTTGTTTTCTTTTTCTAAATGGGATATTTTGACAATAACAGCCTTATCCTTTAATAGACTATAGAGAGGGAGCGTAGAGCACATCCCCCACAGCCACTGAAGACCGGCTGAATTACTTATCAAAGATTCCTCGTTGATGATTCCCAATTAATGATGTAATTTCCCACACCACTGAGCCGACTTGCTCCGTCCAACAACATATGGGACAGAAATACTGGAGGCTGGGCACGGAGACAAAAGCCCCACAGTCGCATATTGTTGTGGGGTGTGAGTGAGTGAGAGGAGAGAATACTCTGTGCTGTACTCATTTAGGCCCTAACGCATACAAGAGAGGACGTTTTCTGACCTCTGCCCTTTTGATTGGAACCCATCTTTCTCCTTCATCTTCATCTTACCTTACAAGTTGTGTGGATAACCTTTGTTTGTTCGCCGTCTGACGATCAGAAAACTATACTGTTGTGTTTATTTTTGAATGAGATATCTGTGTCTTTCGGCCGGGTGGGAGTCAAATATGGTCCTCCTGGTTCATCAAACCCCATGCGGACTCTCTTATACAGGTGAGCAAGTAGGTCACATGTCAAAAGGATGTGAGGTCAGAAAGGGTCTGGCTTCATGCCCCAGAGTGCAGTCGCACAACGACACACAAAGTCTCTTCACAAACAGCAGTGAATATAAAATTGTATTATTAGTTTTAAAAAAAAGAAAAAAGAGGACAAGGCTGTTTATTTGGTTATTTGCTCCCTTAGAGGCATGTTGGTTTGTTAACTCACAATTACAGCGAGAGCTCCTTCCAGTTCAAAACTGAAGCCAGTGCTTCCAGTTTCCATTAAGCTTTAACAATAGCGTCTCGCGCAGCGGATGACGCGGCACCCTGGGGTGCCTTATACGGACTGGCTAAGGGATGCAGCAAGATTGATCACGTCACGGTTCATTTTGTTGTGCGTTTTTGTTAACGTTTCACCACATTAAGAAAATCTGTTTAAATGTTTTCAAACACATCAAAACAGAAGCAATAAATGTAAAAAAATATATATACACAAATCCCTGTGTTAAGAATGTTTAATATGCAGTGTTGCAAACCACGGTCGCCAGTTGTCATAGGAACAGAACACGCTTTCTGACTCGAGAGTTTTCTCAGGAGCTCAGCAGTCAGGAAAAAAAAAAAAGAAATGTCGAGACCGTGAGATGACAACGCGGGGACATCTCAGCCCTCGGCACAAACAAGAATCAAACCATCAGATGTTCAACATTGTCCCTATTCAGTGTGGCGCCGCGTCTCCTCAGGACCGTGGAGCGCGTGGCGTGGCCGCGTGGTCTCTGGCGTCCACGACAACGAGACGAGGAGCCGGCTGTCACAGCAGTCAGACCTGCGGGTTGTTCTGCCTCCACACACCAGCAGCCGCTCCCCACAGCTCCAATTATAATGCTATATCTCCAATATATGTGGTTGTTGTTGTTGTTTCGGTCGACACCTTAACTATAGGCAGATCATTTGCAGAGCTCCTGAGAATGGGCCTATATTATCTAACTTTATGTTGATCTAAAATATGATACAAGACATGATATTAAATCTAAAAGTGTTTTTTTTTAAAGTAGAGTAACTATGACACCTTAAATGCTATGAAGTGATGAAAGAGACTGAGGCGAAGTGGTTGGCAATAAGTGAATAACAATAAGCGGCAGGCGCCTTTCAAAGTGTGTTATTCGAGGTACCGTCGTCATGACAGTGACAGTGACAGTGCTCTGCCTCTCTCTCTCTCTCCGGGAAGAGAGACCGAGGGCGGCTATCGATCCCGTGATCTGCTCTGCATGTGTGCAGGGAGTCACGAGTGCAATAGAGTCCTTTATTCCCCACTAACCTACGGAGAATGCTTTTATGGCAGAGGGAGACGCTGACCCCCGGCTCCCTGGTGCAGTAAATGGCTTCTTGCCAAGCGGAGCGAAAACGCTCTGGATGTCGTTGTTTTTCTTTTTCTTTTCTTTCAGTCACACCTTTGGCATCTGTCCCGCCCAGGGCAAACATCTGCCAGAACCTCAACAGGATCAAAAAGGTCACGAGTGACAGATGTTCGCCTTTTTTTTTATACCTGAATGTGACAGTAAATGACCTTTTTGCTGAAATTGAGCTAACTGGGGTTTTTTTTCCAAATGAAACTGAACGTGACTTAAGAGTATTGTGTGACTTTGATCTCAAGTCTGTGACAGCTGGGCACTGTGGTTTTTAGTGGGCATCAATTAACAGGAGTAGAAGGCACATTTGTTGAGGACTATTTTCAGCCACGGATGAATACACATCTGGCGCCCGGAAAGTATTTCAGTAGTTCCAGAAGCAGGAAGATAAATGGGGGATTTCCTTAAAATAAGCTTCAGTGCCCGTGTTGATGGTAATTAATGCATTCCAGCCATCCATCCAGATGTCCTTCTCAACTGCAACACTTTCCAGCTCCTTCTGGGGAATAAGAGGCGTTCCCAAGCAAGATGAGATGGAGGGTGCAGGTAGATTGTTTTGTTGCTATTGAACAC